>NC_092335.1:535547500-535697500 GCF_046630445.1 Rutidosis leptorrhynchoides | reverse complement strand
TAGAAACGAATGCAATGTCTGTAAAATGTATCATATAGAGGTCAAATACCTCGCGATGTAATCAACTATTGTGAATCGTTTATAATCAATATGGACTTAGTCCGGATGGATTAGGACGGGTCTTGAAAACGGCAACCATGTCAAGTCTCCACAAGGTAAAGAAATATGGCAAGAGGTTGTGTGCATTTACGGTTACACACTTTGAATAAATAGAAACAATGAGTCTTTCGAGTTTTAAGACATCAACGGACTACTCACGTTCAATGAGATTCAAATTCGTAACTTCGAATGGATAAATAAAAGATCGAAGAATATTCGCTTCGATTGACATCAATGGCTAGTAAATCCTAGTGAATTCGGATCCTAGCCAAGATTAGCATCCAAGTGTAAAAAGCTACAAAATAATGATCACAGTCATGCTAGAAGTAAAATAGATTTTTGAACTCAATGTCGATAGGCAAGTGCACGAAACTGTTGGCATGTTTGGCAAAAAAATGTACAGTTGTAAATATTCACAGTTATAATATAGAGGGAAATGATCTTCACACACTATTTCATGATCCATTAACACTTTTGGTTTAAATATGACTAATTTATCCTTTCAAATAATTTACACTGTCTACCCTCTAACACTTCTTACCAGTGGCGAGTTTAGTAAGGAAGCAACGGGGTCCGGTGACACCACTAATTTTTCAAAATTTATTGCAAAATATTATTTTTTCGGTATAGGACACCACTAAATATAATAATGGGACCCCATAAATTTTTAAATATTATAATTGATAGTTTGGACTAATAAAGTATTTGAAATTAGCCTACTTATAATTTTATATATTGAGTATTGAATATATTAAACATATATAATTTAAGAAAATTGTCATAAAAGTTATATTTTTAATTTACTTTTCAGTTTTACCCTTACATTTTCTTTTTCTATTTCTATCTACATACATTAAAGCCATAATAGAACTTAATCTTTATTTTCTATTTATGAAAGTGAATAATTAATTTAGAATATCCCAAAATAAAATATTGAACTACAAAATTAGGGACGGAGAGAGTAACATTGATCAACCATACCATCCATTAAACAATTACAATAACATTGTAGCAAGTAACTTTCTTGATTATGTTTCTTGTAAATTATTGTAGTTAATAGCAATCCCACATAAGTGGGGTATGGGCAGTGGCAGAAGCATGATTTTTTCCCTCGGGGACAAGTAACTTTCTTGATTATGTTTCTCTCTCAATGTTCTATGGATAGAGAGACTGCTTCCGAATGGACCTCCGACTAATAAGTAGGTTAAGTGTGAGACGCCATGAAATGGATGATCCAATTTCACAATGGTTGTTATAATGACAATAGTAAAAAATACGAATAACCTTATATTTGCGATATGTTTGTGTTTTGAACGCGACCCGACCCGACCCAATTTTACCTGCCAAATTCAATATTTTGTGCAAGAAAATAAAATTTTAGGATCCCATTGGGTTTTGATCCTAGAATCGCCACTGCTTCTTACTTAAGGTATTACTCATATTATAACAAAAAGCGTTGATGGAACAAAATTTGGTCTCTTAAGATCAATCCTCATTTATATATGATATTGGCTTTTTTTTTTTTTTTTTTTTTTTTTTTTTTTTTTTTAAAAAGAAAAAAAAAAAAAAGCCACGTTTTTGTATGTAAAGATAAGCGTTCTTATTTATTGATATCTCGTTTACTTTAACAGATTCATGTTCATGGGATGTCATTTTCGAGTCCCCAAGGCCTTTTCGTGTCGCGAACTTTTTATGTGTTATTGGATGTCAATTTTTTGTATTTCTCGTATAATGTTTTATTGAATGGCAGTCATTACAAACAAAAAATAACAATTAAATAATACTCCGTATAAAAATCTTTTAGGAAATTAGGGAAGACAATCCATACAGTATACACCACTTTCATAGCCCACTCTTCCTATTTCTGGGCCTTTCCAGTTTGTTTCATCATTTTTGCATGTTTACTTCTAGCCCGAAAAAGTAATGTAATTTATGAAAACTAATTCCTTCATGGTCATGATCGTCAATTGCATCATCAAAAGTAACTTTCAGTATTTAATCATTGCATGCATAAGACCACATATAACCAGGGGTGAAAATAGAGTGGGGCAGGGTGGGGCACTTACCCCAGTAAATTTGAAAATTTTAAGGTTAAAATTTTGAATTTTTTTTGTTTTGCCCCCAACCCAAAAAGCAAGGCCGGGGCAGAAAGTAACAAGAGGCATCAAGTTTTATTTCGAATTTGAGATTTTATAGTGGAGAAACTGATTTTAAAAGTTAGGGTTTGTTTTTAGGGGAAAAATTGGTTGCAGGTTTTATCAAATGAGGAGGAAGACAATGTTATAATAATGTTTCATTTAGTACCCCTAGCATAGTTTAGTTATAGTTCTCAAAAGTTAGATACTTTAACAGCTTAGCCCATAGATAATTTAAATAAAGTAACACCAGGCACTAACTGTGGTAAGGTAGATCGTAAATTTAAAAGACCTTTTACATTGAAATATTAGTATTAGTATTAGTAAAATAATAATAATAGTAATTGTAATAATATTATTATTATTAGTATTATTATATTATCTTTTATCATTTATGGTAGTAAAATAATAGTAATATTATTATTAGTTAGTATTATATTATCACGATATCAATTACTCCATCATATTATTAAGAGTACATCCTGTTTTAAATTAGTGTAGGCTTTCTTTTCCATTGTTAGACTCTTCTTACTTTGGAGAAAAAAAATGTTATATTATGCCAAAAGAAATCCATATTTTGCCACACAAAAAAATCCATATTTTGCCTCCAACTCAAAAACTCGTGACCAAAGGTTGTATTTTCATGAAAGTATATGGAACAAAAAATTTACAGTAAATGTGAAAGTTTTTTTTTTTAAAAATTCGCTCCCGATGAAAAAATTTCCGGTTCCACCACTGCATTTAACACGACTGTGATATGAAGTCAATTGGTGTATTTTTTGGTAAAATAGTGGGTTTTTTATTGTGACGTGAAAATGCCACGAAGTGAACTTAAATGATGGTGATTGTTAAATTTAAATGAGTGAAAAGATTTGGGTGATGTTGTCAAATATAATTGAAAATTGGGTACAAAAGAATAAATTAATAATATATATACATGCGTGCTAAATTCGGATTGGTCTGAAAATATCCAACAGCTAAAAGAGATTTCGTCAGTTCCGTGACTAACGCCCCGTGAACGTCAGGTCTTACGCCGCGTTAGAGGCATTAGAGGGCATCAAAACGCCATACCCTCATCAAATTACGTTGGTAACGCCGCTTTATTTGTGGCCTAATATTACTCACATTTCATACCATTAATGTTATTATTTATTACTACTTTTATATATTTCTAAAAAAATGAAACGGTTAACGATTCTTGACTAAGGTCTGTGGTAATTTAATAATTTGATTTCGTCATGTGTTGGATTATTAAACTAGAAACTAGTGAACAACCCAACTACAGTAAACGTTGACATACAGAATAACGTTTTTCACGTCACGACTAGCTTTGCTTAAGTATAAAACAATACTTTAATAAATTAACAACTTTTATCGACGAGAACAATGATCTTCAACGGGCCAAAGAAAAAAGTTCGGGGTTATTCAACATACTTTATAGGTTGATGACTTGAGATTTGTGTATTTTAATTGGAAAATATTTTAATAGGAAAATCTTTTTTACAGGCTTTTCATTTCATCAAGTCGTATGATCAATGTTAATAGCATTTTTCCATAAAAAAAGACTAATCAAACGAAAGCGAAGGAAGAAATTGGGATTTCTTCACATTACCAACAAATAAACGAAGATCGAAGAGTAGCAAACTTAGAAAGGAAACGATTGGTTAGACCACTCTTAACCATGATGGTCCGTCATGGGATTACTGACTGCCACATCAGCGCCACATCAGTGCCTTCTTCCCATCACTAACCAACCACTAAATGCTAACATTCATGATATACCCATCACTTGATCTCACCTCTATTTTTTTATTAAACTTTTATATTAATATTAACTTATATATAACAATTAATATTAATAAAAATAAAAGTTTTATTAATAAAAAAATTACAAATTCCTAAAAAAAAAAAACATTACAAATTCCTAAAAAAAAAAAAAAAAAAAAAAAAAAAAAACATTACAAAGTCCTAAAAAATAAAAACATTACAAAGTCCTAAAATAAAAAATAAATAAAAAAAAACGATTACAAAGACATGAAATTTAAAAAACAACAACAACAAACACTACTCGTCGGTAAACTTGTTCTTATACTTCTTGGTTATGTTACTCCTTGCTCGCATCAATAGCTCGTATTGGTCGGGTGAAATGTCGGAAGACACCGGTTGCGATAGAAGCTTCAAACTCTCCAACATCATACGAGTCTCAACCTCCTCCTCCAACTTTTTCGTCCGTTTTTCAGCTTCCTCCTTGATCGCAAGCATGGTTTCACGTGTTGCATTTGCAGTTTCATAAACTGCGGCTCTAGCATCATCCGAAGAATAACGAGATGCCGCATCCGACGAACAAGAACTCTTTTGACTCTTTGCACGACCAGGTGGACGGCGGAGTGATGGACCTCGAAATAAATTCTCCAAATTTATTGACGGGGTATCGGTCGAAGTCGGAGTCGGAGTCTCATCGGCATCTCCCAAATTGACAGGGTCAGGCTCGGTTGCACGACGTTTGGCGCTCACCACAGTTTCATAGACTTTAAATTGGGGACATTCTTTAACAACCCTCCACGCATCTTCGTACGAGAATACCTTTTTTTGTTGCTCACGAAACGCCTTCTTAACTGACACCAAAATATCGTTGTCGTTGGCTCCACTAGGCCAATGCTTCACAAGTTTTTCATAAATTGCGACAAATAACTTGATATCTTTGGCCATCTTGGTCCACTTGCCCGATATTTGATCCGCTCGTCTTTGTTCCCTTACTTGAGAGTTGTAATCTTCTCGGATGGTCCCCCAAAATGAATTATGTGTTTGGGCGTTTCCAATGTCGGGATTTAGAGTAGCTCGCATCCAACACTCGGCCAAAATCCTACTTTCATCGTCCGACCACATAACTTTGGCCCTTTTTCCTTTTTTGGAGGCGACATTTTCTTGTGTTTCTTTAATCTCCTCAACATCGGGTTGTATTTCTTGAACTGTCTCGTGTTCTTCTTCTTAGAATGATGTGTCAAACGTAGGTATATAAGGGCTTAGAGGTTGGTTGTGTTGAGGGGTTTGTGGTTCGTTATATTGAGGGGTTTGTGGTTGATTATATTGAGTTGTTTGTGGTTGGTTATATTGAGCTGTTTGATAGTGGGGATTAGTGAGGTAATGGTTTACGGAATATGGATTCACGGGCCAATTATTTAGTTGATGATATTGGGGATATTGTGCGTTTGAAGACGAGCCCATGGAAGATTGATGTTGTTGTATATTTAAGTGATGAGATAGATGAGGATTTTTTTTGAGCTTGATGAAGGGTGTTTTGGAGGACCGAATTCCACATTTCTTCATCCATGACGGGAAGTTGGTTTTGTAGTGGTGGTGGTGGTTGTTGTTGTTTATTTTTTTTGTTGGAAGACATAGTGAGTAAATGAGTTTGAAGTTGATGAAAAAGAGATAGATGTTGTGTATGGGATTGTAGTTGGTAAAATTGAGATAGATGTTGTGGGTATATAATGAGATTCTAGTTGGGAAAAAGTTAAAAATATAAATAAGTAGCCGTTAAATTGAGAGAGCTGTTGCAATTTTTTGGATTTTTATCCGTGATTGAGTCAGTCATCACCAAGCAAAATGGAACACGGTCGATCAAGGGCGAACAAGAAATATGGTGCTAGTATCGGATTTTTTTTCAGTGATAAAATTTTGAGTTTTTGGACTTTGTCCTCAGTGGATTTTTTTTTGCCCCAAAACCTACATATTTTGTCCAAAAACCTTCAACTTTTGCCCAAAAACCTTCAAAATTTGCCCAAAAAACTCAATTTTTTGCCGCAAAACCTCCATATTTTGTCCAAAAAAATTGCTACAGTTTTAAATTTTTTTTTTGCTTCCGGTGAAGAAAATCCTAGTTCCGTCAAAAATTAATAAACTGTAACATTTCTAAATAACCAAATACTAACACACACACAAAAACACACACACGCACACATATATTGTTTGTTTGTTTGTTTGAATTAATTGTTGTTTCACCCTTTCGTCAGCGTCATAACCTACTGTTAATGGATAAATCTGTAAAGAAAATTTATTTATAAAACAAGGTATTTCATTTCATTTTTTCTTTACACTACTACAATTATAGGAAAAGAATTCAATATATTATGTGTCCTAGATCTACAATTGTTTTATATAGTTCTCATGTTTTTCATATCTTCTCTTGTAAGCTTCGTGTATGTAGCCATTTTGTATATGATTTTAAAGTTAACCTTATTGTAGCCATTTTATATATTATTTCAAATTTAATTAGTTTTACATGGAAGAAGTTACATAGCTAGCCAACATAATTAGTTGCAAACCAATTTTCAAATTACTATGAAGAGATCTAGACTACAAGCATAAAAAAATTAAATAATGATTAGAAAACGTTTTTTTTTTTTTTTTTTTTAAAAAAAAACATGTTCCTTTTGTGCGGAATCGGAACCTCTTTTTTTTTTTTTTTTTTTAATAAAAACGGGTCTCTATATTTAACTAAAGGAACCGGTTTTAAAACCGGTCATGACTTTAGAAATCCCTATCAATAGGAACTGGTTCCTAAAGGTCTAAAAACCGGTTTCTAAACCCCTTTTTGTAGTAGTGTTAATTAGGTGATTTTCCATATTATAATTACTAATATTTTCATTTATGACAATTAATTTGAGATTCCATTTAAAACAATTGATTTGAGACATTACAAAAAAACCATTGAACAATAGATCCATGATGGAATCAGTACAGTTGCATATGGAAAGCTTTGAAATTAATTTGAGACATTCAAAAATATGACAACTCAAGATATATGTATAAGTTTTTAAAATAGTTTATATATATTCAAAGGAATACATGCATATATATATATATATATATATATATATATATATATATATATATATATATATATATATATCAACTCAAGATATAAAATAGTAAAGTATGTTAAATTATGTATGTAAACTCTGTAAAAATAGATAAATTTAAATCTCCCACATTACACCATGCATATTGCATAACAAATACTATTAAACATTTCATACCAAGATGATCAACCATGTTTTCTAAAAAAAAAAATTCTATCATATATGTAAACACTACATTACACTATTTTTTACAATCACATAATATAACATACTAGATTTAAGAGCCCGTGCGTTGCACGGGGACTCTTCAACAAATAAACTCGAATCATAAAATGTTATATCAATTAACGATATGATAAAGACATTATCACAAGTATTGTTGTAGCTGAACTGCTTAAGTATTTTTGTTTTACACAAAACACACAGATTAAAGCTACTAAATCTGACATGTTTAAAAGGCTGTGTCTTGCATGTCAACTAAAAAAATTAGTATTTGAATGTGTTACTATTGACACCGATTATTAGTATTAGACAATGACGAAAGCCATAATTAATGAAATTGCACTATTCCGATCAACTTATTAAATTTTGTAAACTGTATTGTGACAATGTAAACCATAATTAAAACAAAATGTGTAATTTGAACATGTAACATGTTACTATATAAAACTAAACTTGTATTTTAGCTATTAATTGAACAATTATAAGTACATATATTGAGTTTTTATCACGAAGTGCAATATACCTTATCAATAAATACATAATAGAATAACCAAATGAGGTATTAAGACATTGAGCACCTAAGTTATTTATTTCCAATTCAATGGTTTAAAGTTCAATCCAGTTAAGAGGGAACTTAACCACATCAACACAGTCATGAACTGCAACATGAAGGGGTGTTTTGTAAGTGTGTAATATAGTTACAAATAAGTGAATAACTGACCACTGTATTAAAATGTCCCGTTCTTATTGATTAAAAACGTTCCATATTAATTGATTTCGTTGCGAGGTTTTGACCTCTATATGAGACGTTTTTCAAAGACTGCATTCATTTTAAAACAAACCATAACCTTTATTTCATCAATAAAGGTTTAAAAAGCTTTACGTAGATTATCAAATAATGATAATCTAAAATATCCTGTTTACACACGACCATTACATAATGGTTTACAATACAAATATGTTACAACAAAATAAGTTTCTTGAATGCAGTTTTTACACAATATCATACAAGCATGGACTCCAAATCTCGTCCTTATTTAAGTATGCGACAGCGGAAGCTCTTAATAATCACCTGAGGATAAACATGCTTAAAACGTCAACAAAAATGTTGGTGAGTTATAGGTTTAACCTATATATATCAAATCATAATAATAGACCACAAGATTTCATATTTCAATACACATCCCATACATAGAGATAAAAATCATTCATATGGTGAACACCTGGTAACCGACATTAACAAGATGCATATATAAGAATATCTCCATCATTCCGGGACACCCTTCGAATATGATATAAATTTCGAAGTACTAAAGCATCCGGTACTTTGGATGGGGTTTGTTAGGCCCAATAGATCTATCTTTAGGATTCGCGTCAATTAGGGTGTCGGTTCCCTAATTCTTAGATTACCAGACTTAATAAAAAGGAGCATATTCGATTTCGATAATTCAACCATAGAATGTAGTTTCACGTACTTGTGTCTATTTTGTAAATCATTTATAAAACCTGCATGTATTCTCATCCCAAAAATATTAGATTTTAAAAGTGGGACTATAACTCACTTTCACAGATTTTTACTTCGTCGGGAAGTAAGACTTGGCCACTGGTTGATTCACGAACCTATAACAATATATACATATATATATCAAAGTATGTTCAAAATATATTTACAACACTTTTAATATATTTTGATGTTTTAAGTTTATTAAGTCAGCTGTCCTCGTTAGTAACCTACAACTAGTTGTCCACAGTTAGATGTACAGAAATAAATCGATAAATATTATCTTGAATCAATCCACGACCCAGTGTATACGTATCTCAGTATTGATCACAACTCAAACTATATATATTTTGGAATCAACCTCAACCCTGTATAGTTAACTCCAACATTCACATATAGAGTGTCTATGGTTGTTCTGAAATATATATAGATGTGTCGACATGATAGGTCGAAACATTGTATACATGTCTATGGTATCTCAAGATTACATAATATACAATACAAGTTGATTAAGTTATGGTTGGAATAGATTTGTTACCAATTTTCACGTAGCTAAAATGAGAAAAATTATCCAATCTTGTTTTACCCATAACTTCTTCATTTTAAATCCGTTTTGAGTGAATCAAATTGCTATGGTTTCATATTGAACTCTATTTTATGAATCTAAACAGAAAAAGTATAGGTTTATAGTCGGAAAAATAAGTTACAATTTTTTTTTTGTAAAGGTAGTCATTTCAGTCGAAAGAACGACGTCTAGATGACCATTTTAGAAAACATACTTCCACTTTGAGTTTAACCATAATTTTTGGATATAGTTTCATGTTCATAATAAAAATCATTTTCTCAGAATAACAACTTTTAAATCAAAGTTTATCATAGTTTTTAATTAACTAACCCAAAACAGCCCGCGGTGTTACTACGACGGCGTAAATCCGGTTTTACGGTGTTTTTCGTGTTTCCAGGTTTTAAATCATTAAGTTAGCATATCATATAGATATAGAACATGTGTTTAGTTGATTTAAAAGTCAAGTTAGAAGGATTAACTTTTGTTTGCGAACAAGTTTAGAATTAACTAAACTATGTTCTAGTGATTACAAGTTTAAACCTTCGAATAAGATAGCTTTATATGTATGAATCCAATGATGTTATGAACATCATTACTACCTTAAGTTCCTTGGATAAACCTACTGAAAAAGAGAAAAATGGATCTAGCTTCAACGGATCCTTGGATGGCTCGAAGTTCTTGAAGCAGAATCATGACACGAAAACAAGTTCAAGTAAGATCATCACTTGAAATAAGATTGTTATAGTTATAGAAATTGAACCAAAGTTTGAATATGATTATTACCTTGTATTAGAATGATAACCTACTGTAAGAAACAAATATTTCTTGAGGTTGGATGATCACCTTACAAGATTGGAAGTGAGCTAGCAAACTTGAAAGTATTCTTGATTTTATGTAACTAGAACTTGTAGAATTTATGAAGAACACTTAGAACTTGAAGATAGAACTTGAGAGAGATCAATTATATGAAGAAAATTGAAGAATGAAAGTATTTGTAGGTGTTTTTGGTCGTTGGTGTATGGATTAGATATAAAGGATATGTAATTTTGTTTTCATGTAAATAAGTCATGAATGATTACTCATATTTTTGTAATTTTATGAGATATTTCATGCTAGTTGCCAAATGATGGTTCCCACATGTGTTAGATGACTCACATGGGCTGCTAAGAGCTGATCATTGGAGTGTATATACCAATAGTACATACATCTAAAAGCTGTGTATTATACGAGTACGAATACGGGTGCATACGAGTAGAATTGTTGATGAAACTGAACGAGGATGTAAGTGTAAGCATTTTTGTTAAGTAGAAGTATTTTGATAAGTGTATTGAAGTCTTTCAAAAGTGTATAAATACATATTAAAACACTACATGTATATACATTTTAACTGAGTCGTTAAGTCATCGTTAGTCGTTACATGTAAGTGTTGTTTTGAAACCTTTAGGTTAACGATCTTGTTAAATGTTGTTAACCCAATGTTTATAATATCAAATGAGATTTTAAATTATTATATTATCATGATATTATCATGTATGAATATCTCTTAATATGATATATATACATTAAATGTCTTTACAACGATAATCGTTACATATATGTCTCGTTTAAAAATCATTAAGTTAGTAGTCTTGTTTTTACATATGTAGTTCATTGTTAATATACTTAATGATATGTTTACTTATCATAGTATCATGTTAACTATATATATATATATATATATATATATATATATATATATATATATATATATATATATATATATATATATCCATATATATGTCATCATATAGTTTTTACAAGTTTTAACGTTCGTGAATCACCGGTCAACTTGGGTGGTCAATTGTCTATATGAAACATATTTCAATTAATCAAGTCTTAACAAGTTTGATTGCTTAACATGTTGGAAACATTTAATCATGTAAATATCAATGTCAATTAATATATATAAACATGGAAAAGTTCGGGTCACTACAGTACCTACCCGTTAAATAAATTTCGTCCCGAAATTTTAAGCTGTTGAAGGTGTTGACGAATCTTCTGGAAATAGATGCGGGTATTTCTTCTTCATCTAATCTTCACGCTCCTAGGTGAACTCGGGTCCTCTACGAGCATTCCATCGAACCTTAACAATTGGTATCTTTTTTTGCTTAAGTCTTTTAACCTCACGATCCATTATTTCGACGGGTTCTTCGATGAATTGAAGTTTTTCGTTGATTTGGATTTCATCTAACGGAATAGTGAGATCTTCTTTAGCAAAACATTTCTTCAAATTCGAGACGTGGAAAGTGTTATGTACAGCCGCGAGTTGTTGAGGTAACTCAAGTCGGTAAGCTACTGGTCCGACACGATCAATAATCTTGAATGGTCCAATATACCTTGGATTTAATTTCCCTCGTTTACCAAATCGAACAACGCCTTTCCAAGGTGCAACTTTAAGCATGACCATCTCTCTAATTTCAAATTCTATATCTTTTATTTTAATGTCAGCGTAGCTCTTTTGTCGACTTTGGGCGGTTTTCAACCGTTGTTGAATTTGGATGATCTTCTCGGTAGTTTCTTGTATAATCTCCGGACCCGTAATCTGTCTATCCCCCACTTCACTCCAACAAATCGGAGACCTGCACTTTCTACCATAAAGTACTTCAAACGGCGCCATCTCAATGCTTGAATGGTAGCTGTTGCTGTAGGAAAATTCTGATAACGGTAGATGTCGATCCCAACTGTTTCCGAAATCAATAACACATGCTCGTAGCATGTCTTCAAGCGTTTGTATAGTCCTTTCGCTCTGCCCATCAGTTTGTGAATGATAGGCAGTACTCATGTCTAGACGAGTTCCTAATGCTTGCTGTAATGTCTGCCAGAATCTTGAAATAAATCTGCCATCCCTATCAGAGATAATAGAGATTGGTATTCCATGTTTGGAGACGACTTCCTTCAAATACAGTCGTGCTAACTTCTCCATATTGTCATCTTCTCTTATTGGCAGAAAGTGTGCTGATTTGGTTAGACGATCAACTATTACCCAAATAGTATCAAAACCACTTGCAGTCCTTGGCAATTTAGTGATGAAATCCATGGTAATGTTTTCCCATTTTCATTCCGGGATTTCGGGTTGTTGAAGTAGACCTGATGGTTTCTGATGCTCAGCTTTGACCTTAGAACACGTCAAACATTCTCCTACATATTTAGCAACATCGGCTTTCATACCCGGCCACCAAAAATATTTCTTGAGATCCTTGTACATCTTCCCCGTTCCAGGATGTATTGAGTATCTGGTTTTATGAGCTTCTCTAAGTACCATTTCTCTCATATCTCCAAATTTTGGTACCCAAATCCTTTCAGCCCTATACCGGGTTCCGTCTTCCCGAATATTAAGATGCTTCTCCGATCCTTTGGGTATTTCATCCTTTAAATTTCCCTCTTTTAAAACTCCTTGTTGCGCCTCCTTTATTTGAGTAGTAAGGTTATTATGAATCATTATATTCATAGATTTTACTCGAATGGGTTCTCTGTCCTTCCTGCTCAAGGCATCGGCTACCACATTTGCCTTCCCCGAGTGGTAACGAATCTCAAAGTTGTAATCATTCAACAATTCAATCCACCTACGCTGCCTCATATTCAGTTGTTTCTGATTAAATATGTGTTGAAGACTTTTGTGGTCGGTATATATAATACTTTTGACCCCATATAAGTAGTGCCTCCAAGTCTTTAATGCAAAAACAACCGCGCCTAATTCCAAATCATGCGTCGTATAATTTTGTTCGTGAATCTTCAATTGTCTAGACGCATAAGCAATCACCTTCGTTCGTTGCATTAATACACAACCGACACCTTGCTTTGATGCGTCACAATAAATCACAAAATCATTATTCCCTTCAGGCAATGACAATATAGGTGCCGTAGTTAGCTTTTTCTTCAATAACTGAAACGCTTTCTCTTGTTCATCATTCCATTCAAATTTCTTCCCTTTATGCGTTAATGCAGTCAAGGGTTTTGCTATTCTGGAAAAGTCTTGGATGAACCTTCTGTAGTAACCAGCTAGTCCTAAAAACTGGCGTATGTGTTTCGGAGTTTTCGGGGTTTCCCACTTTTCAACAGTTTCTATCTTTGCCGGATCCACCTTAATACCTTCTTTGTTCACTATGTGACCGTGGAATTGAACTTCTTCCAACCAAAATGCACACTTTGAAAACTTAGCGTACAATTCTTCCTTCCTCAATACTTCTAACACCTTTCTCAAATGTTCACCGTGTTCTTGGTCATTCTTTGAGTAAATAAGTATGTCATCAATGAAAATAATGACAAACTTGTCAAGGTATGGTCCACACACTCGGTTCATAAGGTCCATGAACACAGCTGGTGCATTAGTTAAACCAAACGGCATGACCATAAACTCGTAATGACCGTAACGTGTTCTGAAAGCAGTCTTTGGAATATCATCTTCTTTCACCCGCATTTGATGATACCCGGAACGTAAGTCAATCTTTGAATTAACAGACGAGCCTTGTAGTTGATCAAATAAGTCGTCGATTCTCGGTAGTGGGTAGCGGTTCTTGATGGTAAGTTTGTTCAACTCTCGGTAGTCGATACACAACCTGAATGTACCATCTTTCTTCTTGACAAACAAAACAGGAGCTCCCCACGGTGATGTGCTTGGTCGAATGAAACCACGCTCTAAAAGTTCTTGTAATTGGCTTTGCAGTTCTTTCATCTCGCTGGGTGCGAGTCTGTAAGGAGCACGAGCTATTGGTGCAGCTCCTGGTACAAGATCTATTTGAAATTCAACGGATCGATGTGGGGGTAATCCCGGTAATTCTTTCGGAAATACATCGGCAAATTCTTTTGCAATGGGAACATCATTGATGCTCTTTTCTTCAGTTTGTACTTTCTCGACGTGTGCTAGAACAGCATAGCAACCTTTTCTTATTAGTTTTTGTGCCTTCAAATTACTAATAAGATGTAGCTTCGTGTTGCCCTTTTCTCCGTACACCATTAAGGGTTTTCCTTTTTCTCGTATAATGCGAATTGCATTTTTGTAACAAACGATCTCTGCTTTCAATTCTTTCAACCAGTCCATACCGATTATCACATCAAAACTCCCTAACTCTACTGGTATCAAATCAATCTTAAATGTTTCGCTAACCAGTTTAATTTCTCGATTCCGACATATATTATCTGCTGAAATTAATTTACCATTTGCTAATTCGAGTAAAAATTTACTATCCAAAGGAGTCAATGGACAACTTAATTTAGCACAAAAATCTCTACTCATATAGCTTCTATCCGCACCCGAATCAAATAAAACGTAAGCAGATTTATTGTCAATAAGAAACGTACCCGTAACAAGCTCCGGGTCTTCCTGTGCCTCTGCCGCATTAATATTGAAAACTCTTCCGCGGCCTTGTCCATTCGTGTTCTCCTGGTTTGGGCAATTTCTAATAATGTGGCCCGGTTTTCCACATTTATAACAAACTACATTGGCATAACTTGCTCCGACACTACTTGCTCCGCCATTACTCGTTCCGACACCATTTGTTCCTTTCGTTCTATTAACCCCTGGTCCGTAGACCTCACACTTCGCCGCGCTATGACCATTTCTTTTACACTTGTTGCAAAATTTGGTGCAGAACCCCGAGTGATACTTTTCACACCTTTGGCATAGCTGCTTCTGATTGTTGTTGTTGTTGCGGTTATTATTGTTGTTGGGATGATTGTTGTAGTTGCTGCTGCTGTTGTTGTTGTTGTTGTTGTTGTTGTTGTTGTTGTTGTTGTTGTTGGGCCGTTTGTTGTAGTTGCGATTGATGTTGCGATTGTTGGGATAATTGTTGCGATTATTGTTGTAATTGCTGTTGTTGTTGTATTGGTGATTCTTATCACCGTTTTCCTCCCACTTTCTTTTGACTTGCTTCACATTGGCCTCTTCAGCAGTCTGTTCTTTAATTCTTTCTTCAATCTGGTTCACTATTTTGTGAGCCATTCTACATGCCTGTTGTATGGAGGCGGGCTCGTGTGAACTTATATCTTCTTGGATTCTTTCCGGTAATCCTTTCACAAACGCGTCGATCTTCTCTTCCTCATCTTCGAACGCTCCCGGACACAATAGGCATAATTCTGTGAATCGTCTTTCGTACGTGGTAATATCAAATCCTTGGGTTCGTAACCCTCTAAGTTCCGTCTTGAGCTTATTGACCTCGGTTCTGGGACGGTACTTCTCGTTCATCAAGTGCTTGAATGCTGACCACAGTAGTACGTAAGCATCATCTTGTCCCACTTGCTCTAGATAGGTATTCCACCATGTTAACGCAGAACCTGTGAAGGTATGCGTAGCGTACTTCACTTTGTCCTCTTCAGTACACTTACTTATGGCAAACACCGATTCGACCTTCTCGGTCCACCGTTTCAATCCGATCGGTCCTTCGGTTCCATCAAATTCCAAAGGTTTGCAGGCAGTGAATTCTTTGTAGGTGCATCCTACACGATTTCCTGTACTGCTAGATCCAAGGTTATTGTTGGTATGTAGCGTAACCTGTACTGCGGCTATGTTTGAAGCTAGAAAAGTACGGAATTCCTCTTCATTCATATTCACGGTGTGTCGAGTAGTCGGTGCCATTTCCTTCAAAATAGTCAAATGGAACAAGTTAATCATACAGAATATTAAGAGTAGTTAATAGTATTTCGTAGCATAATATGAACTCATTTATAAAAGCTTTTTCTTCATATTAGCGTTTTATAAGTTTAAATTCGGGTAGTACCTACCCGTTAAGTTCATACTTAGTAGCTAATATACAATTCAACTACTACAATTCTATATGAAAAACTGATTATAATAATATTTCACGTTCAAACTTTTACACAATATTTTACAAACTTACAATACCGCTTATTTTACATATAGCATGAAATATAGCACACAATAAATTTGATACAAGATGGTTGTGAAGATAATTCTAGCTAGTACACAAGTCGTTCAGCAAAGGCAATAAAGACACGTAATTCATACGTCCAGAAACAAGTCATGCATTCTGGTTTTACTAGGATTACTTCCCATCCTTGGTCTTGTGGAACATAACCGTTATGGCCATTGATAAGACAGCGTGTTGTAACGTCGTCAAAGGGACGAGGGTTACGTAATGTCCAACAGTCCCGTAACAATCTAAAAACCTCATTTCTTACCCCAATTACCGACTTCGTCACTTGTGGGAACATTTTGTTTAATAGTTGTAGCCCGATGTTCTTGTTCTCACTTTGGTGAGAAGCGAACATTACTAATCCGTAAGCATAACATGCTTCTTTATGTTGCATGTTAGCCGCTTTTTCTAAATCACGAAGTCCAATATTCGGATATATTGAGTCAAAATAATTTCTTAACCCATTGCGTAAAATAGCATTTGGGTTCCCCGCAATATATGCGTCAAAGTAAACACATCGTAACTTATGGATTTCCCAATGTGATATCCCCCATCTTTCGAACAAAAGCCTTTTATAAACCAAGGCATTCTTGGAACGTTCTTCGAATGTCTTACAAACTGATCTCGCCTTAAATAGTTGTGCCGAAGAATTCTGACCGACTCTACACAAGATTTCATCAATCATGTCTCCGGGTAGGTCTCTTAAAATATTGGGTTGTCTATCCATTTTGTGTTTTTACACTGTAAAATAGACAAGAGTTAGATTTATAAAAAAATACTTATTAATACAAGCAATTTTTACATATATCATAAAGCATAAGCACACTATATTACATATATTACACCACACGAATACAACTATCTTATTCCGACTCGCTTGTTTCTTCTTCTTCGGTTTTAGTTCGTTTTGCCAAGTTTCTAGGGATATATGATGTTCCTCTAATACGAGCCGTCATTTTCCACATTGGTTTAGAAAAACCTGGTGGTTTAGAGGTTCCCGGGTCATTGTTACAACTTAAGGACTTCGCGGGTTGACGATACATATAAAGTTCATCGGGGTTGGAATTAGATTTCTCTATTTTTATGCCCTTTCCCTTATTATTTTCTTTTGCCTTTTTAAATTCAGTTGGGGTAATTTCTATAACATCATCGGAATTCTCGTCGGAATCCGATTCATCGGAGAATTGGTAATCCTCCCAATATTTTGCTTCCTTGGTAGAAACACCATTGACCATAATTAACCTTAGTCGGTTGGTTGAGGATTTTCTTTTACTTAACCGTTTTATTATTTCCCCCACCGGTTCTATTTCTTCATCCGGTTCCGATTCTTCTTCCGGTTCCGATTCTTCTTCCGGTTCCGACTCTTCTTTCGGTTCCTCTTCGGGAACTTGTGAATCAGTCCATGATATCGTAGCGGAGTGGTATAAAATACTAATAATTTTAGCAGGAAAATACTATTAAATACGATACAATTTTACAAAAGATATTTATTTATTTAGAGAATGGATATACTTAAACCTTGCTACAACACTTATAGGCAGTGTACCTAATCGTACAGTAGTGTAGTTTTTAGTAAGTCCGGTTCGTTCCACAGGGAAAATCTTTAAACAAAGCTTAACGCTATATTAGTTTACTTTTATAAAAATACAAATATATATATAAGTAATATTATTATTATAAAGGGGAGTTTTTACCGTTTAATGACCGGTTTGTCGATTTTAAAACTTTAGTCGCAGTTAAAACCAAATGTAAAATATTAAAAATAAATACAAGACTTAAATTAAAGCGTAAAGTAAATAACGATAATGAAATTGCGAATAATAAAAGTGCGATAAAATAAACTTGCGATAATTAAAAAGTACGATAATTAAAAGTGCAATTAAATACAATAACAATAAAAATGCGATAATTAGATGTGCAATTAAATATAAAATAAAGGAAATTAAATATGAAATAAAAGAATTATGCTTATTTAAACTTCCGTAATCATGATGTTTGACGTGTTGATTTTTAGTTTATTCCCATGGGTTAATTGTCCTTTGTCCTGGATTATTTAATATGTCCGTCTGGTTTTTGTCCATAACAGTCCATCAGTCATAAATATAAAGTGCGAGTATCCTCGTCAAATTATCCTTATACCCGAAGTTAAATATTCCAACTAATTGGGGACTTAAACTGTAACAAGATTTTAATACTTTGTTTAATAATTACACCAGGATGTCGACTGAGTGTAACCCAAGGTTTTAATATTTTGTTATCAATTATACCAAGTGTCCTTGTACATAATTTCACCCCTGTTTTAATTATTCTAGTGGCTATTAATCCATTCCCGTGTCCGGTTAAATGAACGATTATTCGTACATATAAATACCCCGCCCATCGTGTCCGATCGAGTGTATATGGTAATTTATAGGGACGCCCAATTGTAAATCTTTATATTAACATTAACAAACTATCATTTAGTTAAACAAATATAAAGCCCATTAATAGCCCATAGTCTAATTTCCACAAGTGTCGTTCTTTTGTCCAAACCCCAATTATGGTACAAAGCCCTAATTACCCAATTTTAGTAATTAGCCCAACATCATGATTACTTCGTTTTAAATAAGCATAATAATAACTTAGCTACGAGACATTAATATAAAAAGGTTGAACATAACTTACAATGATTAAAAATAGCGTAGCGTTACACGGACAGAATTTCGACTTACACCCTTACAACATTTGCTAACATACCTTTATTATTAGGATTAAAATTAAAATTAAAATATAAATATAAATATTTACGTATAGATATAGAGAGGATGGATATATGAGTGTTTTTGCGATCAGAATTCGTTTGCTTTTATAGGGAGTTTCAGAATTTGGGGCTCCGCGACTCGCGGCCCTTTTTGCCTTCAAACTCCGCGAGTCGCGGAGATTGAAAATACAGCTCACAAACTTTGGAGTCTTTCTTGCCGACGGATTTTTATTATTTATATAATATATAAATAATTATAAGAATTATTTAAATATTATATTATATTTATGTGCATAGTTGACTTGTAATTTTTAGTCCGTTGCGTCGAGCGTTGAGAGTTGACTCTGGTCCCGGTTCCGGATTTTCGAACGTCCTTGCGTACAATTTAATATCTTGTACTTTGCGTTTTGAATCTTGTACTCTTGTGATTTCGAGACGTTTCTTATCAATAATTGAAAACTCTTTGATTGTATTTTGTACTTTTGAGCTTTTTGGTCGTTTGCGTCTTCAATTCGTCGAATCTGTCTTTTGTCTTCACCTTTTATTATTTAAACGAATATCACTTTTAAATAGAACAATTTCAACTAAAAGCTTGTCTTTCTTGAGGAATAATGCTATGAAATATATGTTCGTTTTTAGCATTATCAAATATTCCAACACTTGAGCGTTGCTTGTCCTCAAGCAATATCGTCTTGAAATACTAGAATCACTTCTTTATTCTTCACACTTTGTACATCACTGATTTCTATACGGCGGTATAAACAATGGTAGTAACGATATGGTTTACAGTCCCACATGACTATAAAAATTTAGATCCATTAAGGAAATTGGATCTTTATGAAAACATTTGATCTTTTGAAAATTAAATCTAGTTTTTAACCCTAGATAAGTTTTCCAGAATAACCCTTTACCGGTGTTTGCAAAATATTTTTGTGGGTTTGGTGGGTTTCAGATTTGAAAATTTTAGCTCAAAACTTGCGGTTTTGTGTCACCCACTTGCTAACCTTGTATTTGGAAAGCAACACGTCCAGTTTACTTATCCCGTATATTACCTTTCGGTAAACTACCGTCCGGTTGTAAAGGAAAGCGTTGAACAAGCAACTGTTAAGGCAATGTCCCCTGACATGCTTTTAATTATGGTCTATAACGTGTCGGACGCAATTACTATCCTTGGTAGGAGCAATAGTAAAGCTCACCCTTATGATTTTTCGGTCTGGCACAAGGTCCTGTCTTTAACCACTATGCAACCACCGTTCTTACGGTTGACACCCGATTTAGTTCAGGTGACCTAATGAATTCCAGATGAATTCCTAGGATTTTACGTTCAATGGTAATGAACGCATTGAAAATAGGGTTTTCAGAAAACAAATCGGTTTGTAATTTTGATCAAAATATTTTCTCGTTCAAGCTCGAGTTTAGATATCATTGAATTCCATGAGTTTGTAATTCTCAATCTTTAAGGTCAATCTCAAGGATTGAGTAATATCAGGCTTAAAAGCTGATTTTTGATCTTTTAAGGAGATTATCCTTTCTGGGGATCTGATTCATTAGTCTTATCCAGCTAATTTGCATGGTGCCCCCCCCCCATTTTACGAGATAAATCCTTCTCATGGTTAGGATAAATCTGACCACTTGGCGACCCTGTTTAATGCTGAGGTCCGTGGATTTCCTGCTGATTTTAGTGATGACTTTTCTAGATTTTTCGTCAACCTACAGCTGGTCTGGACGACAACTTCTTGACCTAAATCAAGAAGCGCGTGTCTTTTTCGGAAGACTTTACTTCCTTTTAATGATGGAATTGATTCATCTTGTAGATCCATCTTTCTTACAGTAAATCAGGTAAAACTTTTTAGTTTAGTACAAAGCAAAAGTATTTTCAGTTATTTGTTACAGATATATGTGACATATTTTTAAGATAACTTGGTAAATTTTCACACACTTGGCTTTTATTTTCCTTTTTATCGTCCTCTATTCCATTTTAAATGAATTTTAACATTTTGGTTTGTTTCTCAATTTATGTCCTTTCTGAGGTAACAATAATTTCAGTGTTAAAACCTAGTTTTATTGTTCATAAATATGTATAAACATGATTTTGAGTTCATTTAATTGAAAATTTTGAAAAATTTTACTAGAATTGGGTAGTCAGTATATAAGACTAGGGCTGTTCTTTATTATCAGAGAGTACTAGATTCTAATACAACTACTACTTTACTAGTATTTCTAATGGTAACCAAGTGTATAAAGTAAAAATTTTAAAATCCGAAAGAATTTAACCCCTTCCCACACTTAAGATCTTGCAATGCCCTCATTTGCAAGAAATCAGTAACAATTTAAATTATTGAGGGTGATTTGTGTGAAAATGATTAAGATTTTTGGGTTTTTTTTTAATGTTTTTGGCATACTTTAATTCAATAAGATTAAAAATAATGATAATAAAAGTTCTCGTCCCTCCCTTGGGTAAAGCAATTTCGGTTCAAAGACCTAGTCTTCAACTTACGACGAATTTTAAAAATCATATTTTTAACTTAATGAGATAAAGTAAATTTTTTGTTTTTAAATTCACACAATTTAAATATAAAATTCAAAAGTAATATTAAAAATTCACACCAAACTTAATTTAAAAATTCATATTATAAATTCACACCAAACTTATATAAAATTTTCAAATATTTACAATTTTAAATATATTGTTTTTACAAAGTTTACAATATTAATTTAAGATTTATATATTAATTTTAAAAACATGGTAAAAATAAAATTAAAAATCTTTTTGGCTTTTTATCCCACTTTAATCAATCAAATATTATCAAAAATATGCGCCCCTCTTTTCGGTAAAGTAATTTCGGTTCCAAAACCTAATTTAACTCATGACGAATTTTTGAAATATTTTGGGTTGATTGATTAAAGATATTTATACCTTAAGAATAAACGTTAAATTTCGCAGTGATGTAATAAATTTTTGAATGATATCAATAATTTCGGTCGCCAAACCTAATTTTATTCAATACCAATTTAATACTTTATAGCGAACAAATTAGCGTTTATTATCAAAAGGTTAAAAAAATAAAAAATAAAAACTGTACAGACATACCTGTGAAATAGATTTCTTAGTTATATGATCTATCCCATTCATAAGATAGTCGGTTTAATTGGTTTTCCATGGCTACATAGGCGTAACCTCGAGCATTCAGTGTTTTTTCTTCTAAACATATGAACGGTCCGTCTCTGCATAAAGTAACAAATTCGGTATTTGAATAGGTTTGATTATTTGAACATTTACCTCCATGTGACCATTTTCCGCATTTGTGACATCTTTCTAGGTGTCGTGCTCTTCTTTTCGCTGCGGATTTTGATTTTCCTTTACCAAATTGTAACTTATTATCTTGGCATCTGGATTTTTTTTAACTCCGTCCAATCTTTCTCTGATTACTGATACTATTTCACTCGGTAGTGTGTCATTATTACGTTTAGTGATCAAAGCATGTAGCATTAGACCATGGTTTAGTTCACAGGCAGTCTTCATTTCCTAAAAAAAATAAAAATTCAGAATGGGGGGAGAAGACTAGTTCTTTAGGGTCTGCTAGGGAAAGACCATTCGGGTTCCATTTTCGAGAACTACACGAAAACAGACAATCTAACTCTAACAGAAATACATATTATCCTTTAAAGACTTGATTCTCCCCACACTTAGTTAGCTGTGGTGTCGAAATTGTGATTAACTTCGTTGTCGACTTCCATCGGACTATCTATGTAGTGTTTAACCCTGTGACCATTAACTTTAAATTCCATCCCATTTGAATTTATTAATTCTATCGTTCCGTATGGGAAAACTCTTTTGACTATGAATGGTCCAGACCATCTAGATTTTAATTTTCCAGGAAATAGCTTGAATCGTGAATTGAAAAGAAGAACTCTGTCTCCTTATTTAAATTCTTTTGAACTTCTGATTCTTTTATCATGCCATTTCTTCGTTCTTTCTTTATAGATTAACGAATTTTCGTATGCTTCATGTCTTAATTCTTCTAATTCGTTTAGTTGACTTAATCGTAGACGTCCGGCTTCATGTAAATCAAGATTACATGTCTTCAAAGCCCAAAATGCTTTGTGTTCAATTTCTACTGGAAGATGACATGCTTTTCCATAAACAAGTCTAAAAGGTGTGGTTCCAATTGGAGTTTTGTAGGCTGTTCTAAAAGCCCAGAGTGCATCCTCCAATTTAATGGACCATTCCTTCGGATTTGATCCTACGGTTTTCTCTAGAATACGTTTTAAAGCTCGGTTGGTATTTTCAACTTGTCCACTTGTTTGTGGATGATATGCGGTGGAGATTTTATGAGTTACTCCATATCTTTTAAGAACTTTCTCAAGTTGATTATTACAGAAATGAGTACCCCGATCACTTATTAAAGCTTTCGGTGTTCCAAACCTTGCAAAAAGACATTTTAAAAAGTTGACTACAACTCGTGCATCGTTAGTTGGGAGAGCTTGTGCTTCCGCCCATTTAGATACATAATCAATGGCTACGAGTATATATAGATTATTATGAGATTTTGGAAATGGACCCATAAAGTCAATACCCCAAATGTCAAATACTTCACATACTTGTATGACATTTTGTGGCATTTCATCACGTTTACTTATTTTTCCGGCCCTTTGACAAGCATCACAGGATTTGCAAAGAAGGTGTGCGTCTTTGTAAATTGTAGGCCAATAGAATCCAGCATCATAAACTTTTCTTGCTGTTAGTTGAGACCCATAATGCCCTCCTGTTGGTCCTGTGTGACAATGGTTTAATATTTTACTAGCTTCATCTCCAAATACACATCGGCGTATTATTCCATCGGGACAACTTTTAAACAGATGTGGATCTTTCCAAAAATAGTGTTTTATATCACTGAAGAATTTCTTTCGTCTTTGGTACGATAATCCTTTTTCAAGGAATCCACAAACTAAGTAGTTTGCATAGTCTGCAAATCATGGAATTTCTTTATAATCTATCTTCAATAGATATTCATCAGGAAAGTTGTCTTGTATGGCCGATTCATTTAGAACTTCTAATTCGGGATTTTCAAGACGAGAAAGATGATCAGCGGCGAGATTTTCTGCTCCTCTTTTATCTCGGATTTCAATATCAAACTCTTGTAAGAGTAAGATCCAACGGATTAATCTTGGTTTAGCATCTTGTTTTGAAAATAGGTATCTAAGAGCAGAATGGTCGGTATAGACCACCGTTTTTGCTAGAACGAGATATGATCGAAATTTGTCAAAAGCAAAGACAATAGCAAGGAGTTCTTTTTCAGTAGTTGTATAGTTCGTTTGTGCTCCTTGTAATGTCTTACTAGCATAATATATAGGTTGAAATCGTTTTTCAATCCTTTGTCCTAAAACGGCTCCCATTGCAAAATCACTTGCATCGCACATTAGTTTAAATGGTAGATTCCAATTTGGTGTTATCATGATTGGCGCATTAGTGAGTTTCTCTTTAAGAATATTAAAAGATTTGATACACTCATCTGAAAAGATGAATGGAGCATCCTTTTCTAGGAGTTTATTCATAGGAGTGGCAATTTTAGAAAAATCTTTTATGAAACGTCGGTAAAAAATGGCATGCCCTAGAAAACACCTAACTCCTCTAACATTGGTGGGATGTGGAAGTTTAGCAATTACATCTACTTTAGCTCTATCCACTTCAATTCCTTCTTTTGAAATTTTATGACCAAGAACGATGCCTTCTTTAACCATGAAATGGCATTTCTCCCAATTAAGTACTAGATTTGATTGTTCGCATCTAATAAGCATTCGTTCCAAATTAACTAGACATGATTCAAATGTATCACCGAAGACTGAAAAGTCATCCATGAAAACTTCCATGCATTCTTCTATCATGTAATGAAAAATCGCCATCATACACCTTTGAAAGGTTGCAGGGGCGTTACAAAGTCCAAATGGCATGCGTTTGTAAGCAAAAGTACCATAAGGGCACGTGAATGTGGTTTTCTCTTGGTCCTCGGGTGCTATTGGAATTTGAAAATATCCGGAAAATCCATCTAGAAAACAATAGTAACTATTTTCGGCTAATCTTTCCAACATTTGATCAATGAAAGGTAAGAGAAAGTGATCTTTTCTGGTGGCGCCATTTAATTTTCTATAATCAATACACACACGCCATCCTGTTACAGTCCTAGTAGGAATAAGCTCATTTTTTTCATTTGTAATGACAGTCATGCCACCCTTCTTAGGCACGCATTGAACTGGGCTTACCCATGGAATATCAGAAATTGGATAAATTAAACCTGCATCTAGCAGTTTAATAATCTCTTTCTTAACTACATCTTGCATATTAGGATTTATTCTTCGTTGGCGCTGCACATACGTTTTATGACCTTCTTCCATAAGGATTTTATGTGTGCAATACGAAGGACTTATTCCTTTAATATCGTGAATCTTCCATGCAATGGCTGGTTTATGGGCTTTCAACACAGAAATGAGTTGTGATTTCTCATTTTCAGTAAGAGAAGACGATATTATTACAGGTAATTCAGATTCACCATGTAAATAGGCGTATTCCAAATGGTTTGGAAGTGGCTTTAACTCTAATTTCGGAGGTTCTTCTATCGATGATTTGTATCGATATCTGTCTTCTTCTTTTAGCATTTGAATTTCTTCTGTTGTTGGTTCATATCCATTAGCTATAAGTGTAGCTAACATTTCAGCTTCATCAATTGGTTCATTACCTTCTCCTAAAGAACATTCTCCTGTTCCTTGTAATTCTGGAAATTCTTCTAATAATTCTGCATGCGCATCTATAGTTTGAATATAATAACATGTATCATCTGCAGATTGCGGTTGTTGCATTGCTCTATCAACTGAAAAGGTAACACTCTCATCCTCTATACTTAGGGTCAATTTCTTACCGAACACGTCTATCATTGCTTTAGCCGTGTTTAAGAATGGTCTTCCTAATATGAGAGGAACTTGAGAATCTTCTTCCATGTCCAGAACAACAAAATCTACTGGAAATACTAAAGTACCAACTTTAACTAGCATGTTCTCCATTATCCCTCTAGGATATTTTATTGATCTATTGGCTAGTTGTATGCTTATTCTGGTTGGTTTCAATTCTCCAAGGTCTAGTTTAGCGTATAGTGAATACAGCATTAGATTTATACTAGCACCTAAGTCTGCCAATGCTTCTATTGAACTAAGACTACACAGAAAACATGAAATTGTGAAACTTCCTGGATCAGATAGTTTTTCTGGTATCTTATTCAATAGCACTGCTGAACAATTAGCATTCATGGTAACAGCCGAGAGTTCTTCCATTTTCTTTCTATTTGAGATTAGATCTTTCAAGAATTTAGCATATCTAGGCATTCCTGAAATCACATCAATGAAAGAAAGATTTACATTTATCTGTTTAAACATATCCAAGAATTTGGATTGCTCGGCTTCAAGTTTCTCTTTCTTCATTTTACTCGGGTAAGGAAGTGGTGGTTGGTATGGTTTAACATAAGGTTTAGCTTTAACTGTGTTATCATCAATAACCTTTTTAACTACCGGTTCTTTTTCCTTATCTTGATCAGGTTGTGGTTCTTGTGGAGTAGGAATAGCTTCATCAGAAGTTACAGGTATTTCAGGTGGTTTAAGTGTTGTACCACTTCTTGTGGTAATGGCTTTAGCTGTTTCATTCCGGGGGTTAGCATTTGTATCACTAGGTAGACTTCCCGGTTTTCTTTCACCTATTAACCTTGCTAGGTTACTTACTTCTTATTCCAGATTTTGAATAGAAGCTTGTTGATTTCTAAATGCTTGAGCATTTTGTTCATTAGTTTGTTTCTGAGATGTGAAAAACTGCGTTTGAGTTTCAACTAGCTTCGTCATCATATCTTCTAAATTCGCCTTTTTATCATCGGTTTGTTGTGGTGGTTTGTTTTGAAAATTAGGTCTTTGCTGATTGTAAGTATTATTGGATACTTGTTGATTGCTAGGACCTTGTTGGTTGTTGTATGGAATATTTCTGTTATAATTCTGGTTTTGATTGTAAATCGGTCTTGGCGGTTGATAATTATTCTGATAATTATTTCCAGGCCTTTGGTTTATGTATGAAATATTCTCTCTTTGTTCTATTGTTAATTCAATACTGAGACAATCTTTTGTCAAATGTGGTCCTCCACACTGCTCACAACTAATTCGTATTGAGTGAATATCTTTAGTCATCTTTTCCATTCGTCTCTCGACAGCATCTATCTTTGCGAAAATGGAATCTAAGTCATGGCTAGAATCGGCTCTAGCTGCTTTAGATGATCTAATGATATCTTTTTCTTGGTGCCACTCATGTGAGTGGGAAGCAGTGTTATCAATAATTTTGTAAGCATCAGTTTTGGTTTTCTTCATAATAGAACCACCAGCTGCTATATCTATGTCTTTCCTTGTAGTGATGTCGCATCCTTGGTAGAATATTTGTACTATTTGACAGGTGTCTAAACCATGTTGCGGACATCCTCTTAACAACTTTCCAAATCTAGTCCACGCCTCATATAGAGTTTCATTTGATTTCTGTGTGAACGTAACAATTTCTCCTTGAAGTCTTACGGCTTTAGATGCAGGAAAGAATTGTTTAAGAAATTTTTCAACTAAAACATCCCATGTATCAATCGCCCCTTCAGGTAACGATTCCAACCAATCTTTGGCTTCTCCCTTTAAAGTCCAGGGAAATAACATGAGATATATCTGTTCATCCTCCACTTCTCTTATTTTAAATAGTGTGCAGATCCTATTAAAGGTACGTAGATGTTCATTTGGATCTTCCTTCGGCGCACCACTAAATTGGCATTGATTAGTCACCATGTGTAGAATTTGTCCTTTGATTTCATAATCTGGCGCATTAATGTCTGGATGAGTAATTGCATGACCTTGGCCAGTGCGTTTAGCTCTCATTCGGTCTTCCATACTTAAAGGTTCCAGATTCTCCATAATTGAATTTGTTGAATCGGAATCACTAGAGGATTCTGATTTAATGGTTCGTTCCTCAACAATCTCTGTTTGAATGATTGGTGGTTCCGGAGGAAAGTTTAGTGGTTCAGGATCTATGAATCGTCCCTGAATATTCTCCGGATTCTCAATTGTGAGGTCGGGTTCAAAAAATGGATTATCGGAAATTTGAACTGGAGTACTTGGTCGACTGGATGACGATTCTAAAGAAAAATCAACGGCGGTAATATTTTCTAAATGTCTTGAACTAGTTATAGGTGGTGAACGTACAAAAGGTGGTGAACGTCTTGCTCGGTGCATTCACTGAATATTCTATTAGTTTTTAAAAGGAAAGAAAAATTATAATAAGTTATCCAATCAATAGACTTTTCTAATTTTGCCCACGTTTCGAATAGCCAAAAGATGCAGCAGAGGGGCAGGATTCGTTTGGTCTCAATATAATTGAGGACTGTTTGGCTCCAATAACCCGGTCCACTTACAAATCCAACTATTACTACGAACCTGAAAATTTTGATGTCTATTAATTTAACCACTTAAAATAAATTTTCGTAATTTTTAAGAAATTTAGATAAGAAGTAGAATAAAAATCTATGTCCTAAAACTAGAATAGCGAGAAATAAGAAAGAAAAAGAGTTCGTCGAAAAAGGTCGAAAAAGAAAAATAGTTGAAAAATAAAAGGTGACGGAAAAATAAAAGAAACTTATAACACTTAAAAACACCTGACTAACCTAACCTTATTACTACAACTAACTTAAAATTATAATCGCAAATTGAGATTACTAATTGGAATGAAAATTGATACATAGAAAAAAGTCGTCTAAAAATATTAAAGCTTACAGGAAAAACTAAATCCCAAATGGAAATAACTTAAAAAGAAACTAAAACTTAAAAAGGCGTCGCAAAATTCTAAAGCACCTAAATCTTAGTCTAAAGAAAAAGCACTTAAGGAATTCTACGGCAAAGCCTAAAAATCTAGAAGTAAAAATAACTATGGCAAAAACTAAGTTTAAAACTAAATATGAGCGAAAAATACAAATATTACGCTAAAACAATTAAAAAGAGACAAAATATAAAAATATACAAAAAGTTGTAAAAAAAATACAATTTTTATAAAAATATTATTTATTTATTAAAACTATTAATTTTATATATAAAAAACTAATTAAAATTTAAAATACAATTTAATTTAAAAAACTTAAACTAATTATAATAATTAAACTAATTAGGATTTATTAATAATAATAATAATAAAATCCGTAATTAATGTGAAATTAGGGTTCTGTCGCGTGTGTCAGAGTGTCTCCGCGAGTTGCGGTATCCCAAGCAGCAAACCCCGTGAGTCGCGGGGTTCCAAAATTCAACTCTGGTACAGTTCAAAATTTGACGCGTTTTTTTTTTTTTAATATTTTCTGTTTTATATTTTCTGTTTTATAATCTAAATATTTGTATAATAAAAATTTATATTTAAAAACTTAAATAAAAATAGAACTACTTTATAATTTTAAAAATATCTTAAAAATAGATTTATATATATTAAATTTTTTTTTCGGTTTTTTTATATGTTTTAAATAAAAACAAAATACTTAAATAAAACTTATATAAAAATAAAGAAACTTTATAAAACTTAAATATTTAACAAAATCTTAAAAATACTTATATTTTTGTTTTTCTTTTTATATTTTCGAATATTTAAAAAGTATTTTTATAAAAACGAATTTTAATAAAAGTAAACTAAAAATCTTTTTTTTTTTATATTAATTAGCGTTGCGCTTCCGGCTTTTAAGCTAGATTGTTCCCCGGCAGCGGCGCCAAAAATACTCGATATCGTAGCGGAGTGGTATAAAATACTAATAATTTTAGCAGGAAAATACTATTAAATACGATACAATTTTACACAAGATATTTATTTATTTAGAGAATGGATATACTTAAACCTTGCTACAACACTTATAGGCAGTGTACCTAATCGTACAGTAGTGTAGTTTTTAGTAAGTCCGGTTCGTTCCACAGGGAAAATCTTTAAACAAAGCTTAACGCTATATTAGTTTACTTTTATAAAAATACAAATATATATATAAGTAATATTATTATTATAAAGGGGGGTTTTTACCGTTTAATGACCGGTTTGTCGATTTTAAAACTTTAGTCGCAGTTAAAACCAAATATAAAATATTAAAAATAAATACAAGACTTAAATTAAAGCGTAAAGTAAATAACGATAATGAAATTGCGAATAATAAAAGTGCGATAAAATAAATTTGCGATAATTAAAAAGTACGATAATTAAAAGTGCAATTAAATACAATAACAATAAAAATGCGATAATTAGAAGTGCAATTAAATATAAAATAAAGGAAATTAAATATGAAATAAAATAATTATGCTTATTTAAACTTCCGTAATCATGATGTTTGACGTGTTGATTTTTAGTTTATTCCCATGGGTTAATTGTCCTTTGTCCTGGATTATTTAATATGTCCGTCTGGTTTTTGTCCATAACAGTCCATCAGTCATAAATATAAAGTGCGAGTGTCCTCGTCAAATTATCCTTATACCCGAAGTTAAATATTCCAACTAATTGGGGACTTAAACTGTAACAAGATTTTAATACTTTGTTTAATAATTACACCAGGATGTCGATTGAGTGTAACCCAAGCTTTTAATATTTTGTTATCAATTATACCAAGTGTCCTTGTACATAATTTCACCCCTGTTTTAATTATTCTAGTGGCTATTAATCCATTCCCGTATCCGGTTAAATGAACGATTATTCGTACATATAAATACCCCGCCCATCGTGTCCGATCGAGTGTATATGGTAATTTATAGGGACGCCCAATTGTAAGTCTTTATATTAACATTAACAAACTATCATTTAGTTAAACAAATATAAAGCCCATTAATAGCCCATAGTCTAATTTCCACAAGTGTCGTTCTTTTGTCCAAACCCCAATTATGGTACAAAGCCCTAATTACCCAATTTTAGTAATTAGCCCAACATCATGATTACTTCGTTTTAAATAAGCATAATAATAACTTAGCTACGAGACATTAATATAAAAAGGTTGAACATAACTTACAATGATTAAAAATAGCGTAGCGTTACACGGACAGAATTTCGACTTACACCCTTACAACATTTGCTAACATACCTTTATTATTAGGATTAAAATTAAAATTAAAATTAAAATTAAAATTAAAATATAAATGTAAATATTTACGTATAGATATAGAGAGGATGGATATATGACTGTTTTTTGCGATCAGAATTCGTTTGCTTTTATAGGGAGTTTCAGAATTTGGGGCTCCGCGACTCGCGGCCCTTTTTGTCTTCAAACTCCGCGAGTCGCGGAGATTGAAAATACAGCTCACAAACTTTGGAGTCTTTCTTGCCGACGGATTTTTATTATTTATATAATATATAAATAATTATAAGAATTATTTAAATATTATATTATATTTATGTGCATAGTTGACTTGTAATTTTTAGTCCGTTGCGTCGAGCGTTGAGAGTTGACTCTGGTCCCTGTTCCGGATTTTTGAACGTCCTTGCGTACAATTTAATATCTTGTACTTTGCGTTTTGAATCTTGTACTCTTGTGATTTCGAGACGTTTCTTATCAATAATTGGAACCTCTTTGATTGTATTTTGTACTTTTGAGCTTTTTGGTCGTTTGTGTCTTCAATTCGTCGAATCTGTCTTTTGTCTTCACCTTTTATTATTTAAACGAATATCACTTTTAAATAGAACAATTGCAACTAAAAGCTTGTCTTTCTTGAGGAATAATGCTATGAAATATATGTTCGTTTTTAGCATTATCAGTCCACGAATCATTCCAATTTACATTTGACTCTTCATTATTATTAGGTGAGTCAATAAGACTTGTTCTAGAGGTAGACATCTATCACATAATATCAAACGCGTTAAGAGATTAATATATCACATAATATTCACATGTTAAAAATATATAGTTTCCAACAAAATTTGTTAAGCAATCATTTTTCAAGTAAACACGGTCGAAGTCCAGACTCACTAATGCATCCTAACAAACTCGATAAGACACACTAATGCAAAATTCTGGTTCTCTAAGACCAACGCTCGGATACCAACTGAAATGTCCCGTTCTTATTGATTAAAAACGTTCCATATTAATTGATTTCGTTGCGAGGTTTTGACCTCTATATGAGAAGTTTTTCAAAGACTGCATTTATTTTAAAACAAACCATAACCTTTATTTCATCAATAAAGGTTTAAAAAGCTTTACGTAGATTATCAAATAATGATAATTTAAAATATCCTGTTTACACACGACCATTACATAATGGTTTACAATACAAATATGTTACAACAAAATAAGTTTCTTGAATGCAGTTTTTACATAATATCATACAAGCATGGACTCCAAATCTCGTCCTTATTTAAGTATGCGACAGCGGAAGCTCTTAATAATCACCTGAGAATAAACATGCTTAAAACGTCAACAAAAATGTTGGTGAGTTATAGGTTTAACCTATATATATCAAATCATAATAATAGACCACAAGATTTCATATTTCAATACACATCCCATACATAGAGATAAAAATCATTCATATGGTGAACACCTGGTAACCGACATTAACAAGATGCATATATAAGAATATCCCCATCATTCCGGGACACCCTTCGGATATGATATAAATTTCGAAGTACTAAAGCATCCGGTACTTTAGATGGGGTTTGTTAGGCCCAATAGATCTATCTTTAGGATTCGCGTCAATTAGGGTGTCTGTTCCCTAATTCTTAGATTACCAGACTTAATAAAAAGGGGCATATTCGATTTCGATAATTCAACCATAGAATGTAGTTTCACGTACTTGTGTCTATTTTGTAAATCATTTATAAAACCTGCATGTATTCTCATCCCAAAAATATTAGATTTTAAAAGTGGGACTATAACTCACTTTCACAGATTTTTACTTCGTCGGGAAGTAAGACTTGGCCACTGGTTGATTCACGAACCTATAACAATATATACATATATATCAAAGTATGTTCAAAATATATTTACAACACTTTTAATATATTTTGATGTTTTAAGTTTATTAAGTCAGCTGTCCTCGTTAGTAACCTACAACTAGTTGTCCACAGTTAGATGTACAGAAATAAATCGATAAATATTATCTTGAATCAATCCACGACCCAGTGTATACGTATCTCAGTATTGATCACAACTCAAACTATATATATTTTGGAATCAACCTCAACCCTGTATAGCTAACTCCAACATTCACATATAGAGTGTCTATGATTGTTCCGAAATATATATAGATGTGTCGACATGATAGGTCGAAATATTGTATACGTGTCTATGGTATCTCAAGATTACATAATATACAATACAAGTTGATTAAGTTATGGTTGGAATAGATTTGTTACCAATTTTCACGTAGCTAAAATGAGAAAAATTATCCAATCTTGTTTTACCCATAACTTCTTCATTTTAAATCTGTTTTGAGTGAATCAAATTGCTATGGTTTTATATTGAACTCTATTTTATGAATCTATACATAAAAAATATAGGTTTATAGTCGGAAAAATAAGTTACAAGTTGTTTTTGTAAAGGTAGTCATTTCAGTCGAAAGAACGACGTCTAGATGACCATTTTAGAAAACATACTTCCACTTTGAGTTTAACCATAATTTTTGGATATAGTTTCATGTTCATAATAAAAATCATTTTCTCAGAATAACAACTTTTAAATCAAAGTTTATCATAGTTTTTAATTAACTAACCCAAAACAGCCCGCGGTGTTACTACGACGGCGTAAATCCGGTTTTACGGCGTTTTTCGTGTTTCCAGGTTTTAAATCATTAAGTTAGCATATCATATAGATATAGAACATGTGTTTAGTTGATTTTAAAATTCAAGTTAGAAGGATTAACTTTTGTTTGCGAACAAGTTTAGAATTAACTAAACTATGTTCTAGTGATTACAAGTTTAAACCTTCGAATAAGATAGCTTTATATGTATGAATAGAATGATGTTATGAACATCATTACTACCTTAAGTTCCTTGGATAAACCTACTGGAAAAGAGAAAAATGGATCTAGCTTCAATGGATCCTTGGATGGCTCGAAGTTCTTGAAGCAGAATCATGACACGAAAACAAGTTCAAGTAAGATCATCACTTGAAATAAGATTGTTATAGTTATAGAAATTGAACCAAAGTTTGAATATGATTATTACCTTGTATTAGAATGATAACCTACTGTAAGAAACAAAGATTTCTTGAGGTTGGATGATCACCTTACAAGATTGGAAGTGAGCTAGCAAACTTGAAAGTATTCTTGATTTTATGTAACTAGAACTTGTAGAATTTATGAAGAACACTTAGAACTTGAAGATAGAACTTGAGAGAGATCAATTAGATGAATAAAATTGAAGAATGAAAGTGTTTGTAGGTGTTTTTGGTCGTTGGTGTACGGATTAGATATAAAGGATATGTAATTTTGTTTTCATGTAAATAAGTCATGAATGATTACTCATATTTTTGTAATTTTATGAGATATTTCATGCTAGTTGCCAAATGATGGTTCCCACATGTGTTAGGTGACTCACATGGGCTGCTAAGAGCTGATCATTGGAGTGTATATACCAATAGTACATACATCTAAAAGTTGTGTATTGTACGAGTACGAATACGGGTGCATACAAGTAGAATTGTTGATGAAACTGAACGAGGATGTAATTGTAAGCATTTTTGTTAAGTAGAAGTATTTTGATAAGTGTATTGAAGTCTTTCAAAAGTGTATAAATACATATTAAAACACTACATGTATATACATTTTAACTGAGTCGTTAAGTCATCGTTAGTCGTTACATGTAAGTGTTGTTTTGAAGCCTTTAGGTTAATGATCTTGTTAAATGTTGTTAACCCAATGTTTATAATATCAAATGAGATTTTAAATTATTATATTATCATGATATTATCATGTATGAATATCTCTTAATATGATATATATACATTAAATGTCTTTACAACGATAATCGTTACATATATGTCTCGTTTAAAAATCATTAAGTTAGTAGTCTTGTTTTTACATATGTAGTTCATTGTTAATATAGTTAATGATATGTTTACTTATTATAGTATCATGTTAACTATATATATATATATATATATATATATATATATATATATATATATATATATATCCATATATATGTCATCATATAGTTTTTACAAGTTTTAACGTTCGTGAATCACCGGTCAACTTGGGTGGTCAATTGTCTATATGAAACATATTTCAATTAATCAAGTCTTAACAAGTTTGATTGCTTTAACATGTTGGAAACATTTAATCATGTAAATATCAATCTCAATTAATATATATAAACATGGAAAAGTTCGGGTCACTACATGTATTGGATTAAGAGCCCGTGAGTTGCACGGCAACTCTTAATCGAACAAATTGTAAACGTAAAATGTTACATCAATGAGCGGTAACGGTATGATAAAACTACATAGTCGTACAGATCTCTAAAGATAATGATTCATGATGTTGTATGCAATAATCATACATTGCTCACTAATTGCAATGTCAAAGAATATCAGATAATTGTAATGTCATGTGCTACAGAGTGCAGTAAACATATAATGTCATTTACTCTACGTTTCAACAGATTGCGAAGGCTTAAATAATTGTGATGTATGACATAAATTTTATGTGCTAAAATGAGTGACATACAAAAATGAAAACTGTAGTGCTACCTAAAAGAGCTGCCAAAGACAATCTATACAATGCAAAACATGTTTGTTTATCACACATAACCAAAGGAGAAACTACAAACACGTAACTAAATAGAACTAATCACATTTAATAATAATGATAGTACTACTATTACTATAAAAATTGCAAAATATTTATTTCAACTGGCTAATAATGATAAACAACAGTCTTAAAAAATCGTCACCTCCCCTGACTTTCGCGGAAGGCTTTTTTTCTTTTAAGGCATCAAAAAAATGCTTGATCCTCATCTAAAAGGTACGTGTAACGATGTGAGCTCTATCTGCAGCTGTCAATAGAGAGTAATCGTGCAAGAATCTCTTAAAACCAAAAAAAGATGAGAAAATATAACAACAACAACAACAATAAGAAATTTACACTAAATAAATAACGATATAATCAATTAAAAGATATCAAATATATTGCATACCTTCATAATTCAAAACTCCAACATCATTATGAAATAGAGATCTGCAAATCCGATCGTTGCCAAAAGATAATTCCATTAAAGAATCACAACCCATCACTACCATTACAAATATATAAAGTTAAGACAACATAAATATAATCTACAACATACAATAAATAATATAGCAATACAACAATACAAAGATAATAGGCACTTTGGATTACCATTTGGAGTGACTTCAATAGGAAGATCAGATAGATTGTCATTACAAATTGAGCAAAACATGCGTCACATTCAGAGATTCTAGAGGAACCAACCACAGATGATCAATGATGACTGATAAGAACTTGAAGTCACGATACGATTACGATACCTTAACATATTCCTAACCGATGTCTATCTATACAGAAGGCATGCTTGAATCAAAGGCATCATCATTAACATCCTTATGCAAAGCATTCATAATCGTATTTTTAGCCTACCTTTTTGGGCGATTTTTAGATGGCATTTTACTCTTATAGCATATCCAAACATAGGCAATTAAACTTAAGTCGGAGAATAGAGAATGTTATAACCACTGGTCAATACTAATAACACATATGATAACCTACAGTTAGGCCAAATCAAGGCAAATCAAGGAAAAATTTGTGAGAGCCAGGCAACTCAATCAAATCAAATGCATCATCAGAACAAACTTAGAATATGGTAGTCAAGTTTTACTCATAATCGTCCAGTTATTCAGCAAGTTGCGGCCCTGGGATGTGTATTCTTGCATTTTCAATATGTCTTAAACTGCTATTACTTACATGTTCTTCATCATTTGTGAGATACTTTAGTGAACAAACTGATACAATATAATTAGTAACATCTTCAAAAGGACTTTATAATGATTTAAATGGATAGATTCAGAAACTGGTAATAAAATCCAAAAATGATCATTCTATTCAGAACATGTCACAAATGATGAAAAACAGCACTAAGGTCCAGTAAGTATTAGTTTAACCAAAATTGAACATCAAGATTGAACTAAAACTTGCTTGAACACAAGGATTGAACGGATGAAATATGTCAATGTGATTTGCTTCAAAATGTTGCAAGTCAGGCTAAAAAAATGGACCATACGATTGAATGTAGATAAATTAGTTTAACCATAATTGAACACCAAGATTGAACTAAAATCGAATTTGCTTGAAACTGGATGTCTAGACCAATACCGAATTAAGTTTAGGCTAACATCATCTTAATCAGATTAATCCTCAAGTGATTATAATCAAAACAAACCTGTACTTAATCCGAATAATCATTAACTGGTTGTAAATTTTCAAAACATGAATACTAACCTTTATAAACCGGATTTATCCGCAATTAATCCAATCGTTTGATACAGGGTTTCTCGAGTGATCTTTATGTGCCCACCTCTCAATTAGTCTCACATTTGTTCCAAAAGTATGTAGAACAACCCCTCGATTCGTTTCTGCAAAACTTGATTATGTTCTTAAGACAATACACCAAATGCAAACAACTAAATAATGTGATCATTTGCTAAATATATTCAATATGTTGATCACTGAAAGTTAAAGATAAAGTCACTAAAGTTTCAAGTGATAGATACCTGTAACTTCTTCATAGTTACAAATTGTGGGGTTTGCTTTGTAATTTCTAATATTCTAGAGCATTCGTCCTCCTGATAAATCGCAAGCCTTATATAAGCATTAACCGATGATTTAACTAATTGATCGTTAGTATCCATGAAAATTCTAAAGAAAACTCAAACCTGAAGATCTTGAGTCTAAATTGCCGGTGGCAAAAAACCACACGAGTAATAACCACCTTAAAATTCTAGTTAATGTAAGTCCAAATTTTCACCCTCTTTAAATAGTACCATGATTAAAAATAATGATCTTGAGTCCAAATTTTCAGCTACTAAAGTAAGTCCCTTCTCAACGAAAAGTATCCACTAAAAATAATCATCAATTTCACCCTCTTTAAAATTCTAAAAAGTAAATTCAAAAAACATAAAGGTCTTTTTTTAAATGCCTATTTAAATAAAATGAACATAACATAAATCCGTAAATCGTAAGCCAAACTTTTTAAACTAAAACAGATTTTGATTACCTTCGCCGTGCAAGAGATCCGAGTCAGTAAGCATCATGTCACACGCAAAACTGTAATTAGGTAACTAAAGCTGAAAAAATAATTGAACAAAAAATCACCATAAATAATACCCGTATGAAAAATAACTGACAAACAAATTGAACAACAAATCACCATAGTTAACTTGAAAAATAGTAAATTGAGGTGGAAAAATGGAAATCTTACTCGGAATATACAATTAATTAAAGAGATCTTCAACATCTTAACTAAAATCTTCTTAACTAACTTGATACACATGTAACTAAAAATACAGGTGAGTTGAATGATTCAAATTGTCACCTCTAGTTGTATAAGTTGTATAGTAATATCACTTGTAGTTGTAAAGCAAAAACAATAGGAACCATTTACCTAAATATTCCACAAGAATGAACTTCCAAATTGTTACCTATATTGGTAAAGGTAGTACATTATCATCAGCTCGTGCAAATATTAAGGATCAAAATTGCAATAAGACTTGTTGTAGTGGTGGCATGGCCACGGCGTCTCAGCCGATGTGGCAGCCGGCCACGCCTCCAAGGGTGGGGTATCGGTGCGTGGGGGAGGAGAGAGGGGAGGGGGTGCCTTGCCCTGCAACGGAAGAAGCCACACCCGTGGTTGAATTTTTGTAATTTTTTATTATTTTAAAATATTATTTTATACCCCTTTTTAATACTTAACCCAATTATATTTTAACACATCATCACAATAAAAACAACTCACACGTCCTAGTCATCAAAAAGCAACTCATGCCCTCAACCCACGCCCTCAACCACTACAAGTGATCTAAATATACACCAGCCATATATTCCCTAATGCTGGCATTAAAAAAACACCTAAATTCAGTAATATCCCAACTTAGCTACAACTTATTGTTTAAAAGCGTGACACAAATAAGTAAAAAAATTCAGAAAAAAGTGATACATATAAAAAAATATTCGCTACCTTCCATATATAATTGCATTTTTTTGGTGTACGATATAGTGCCATGATTCCAACTCCCCATATTTCCGGTTGAAGCTGAAGTCTTTTTCATCACAAATCAAGTCTAAACAACAAAAACAGTCTCAGTTTCTGATAATCTATTAATTCACAGTAACAAATTCATTATCAACAAAACCCTATTTAATTCAACTTAAGTTAATGAATTTCCCAACTCCTCCAAGAAATAGAAAACAAAAAAGTTGCTTAAAAAGAAATTAACTATTACAATTCCAGAGGAGGAAGTTCATAAGTTACATTTCCATCAAGAAACGCTAGAGATGATTCAACGGTAGGATCGACGCTTACCGAATTGACCGGACCGAAGGTAAACAAAAAATTAAAAATAGATTAGGAATTAAGCATCGACGCTTACCGATTTCATCAGCCTCGATCTGACGAAGATTATTCCATTCGTTCGAAACCCTACAAAGCATGGTACACAAAGTTTGAAACCCTAATCCGATTTAGGGTTTGAGTCGTCGAAGGGAGGGATTTTGGTTGGCGTCTGCTGAACAGAGAAGAGGAAAGAGAAATCTGTTTAAGGAATTTTTTTTTTTTTTTTTTTTTGTTTGGCCACCGTGGCATAGTTATTGTTAATGACAATTAGGATGTGATTAACATGTCAGCATTTAGGATTAGGATTAAGCTAATGATGCCACGTCAGATTTAATTTCATGATTTATATGATGTAATAGATATAATAAAACAATTTACCTCCACAAACCACTCCAAATTACTACCTCAATAACATCACCACTACAACATGTGAGTTTCTATTGCTTGTTATCTATAAAAGCAAGAGTTATTCTTTTGAATCTTAACCAAACTAAAGGTTAAACAGTCAACCTATGTGGGTTTTATCCATCAACTTTTTTCTGAAGCTTGATGTTTATTTAGATCACATTATGTTTATTATTTTTATGAATTTTTCTAATGACGGTCTAAGTGATGTCATTAACGTTCTAAGCGTTCATGTTCATCATTAAATGACCAAAATACCTTTGTGGGTTTGACATGTGACCTGATTTAACGAAAATTTTTAACGGAGATTTGCAAACTAATAAACTATCTGTGTAAAAAAAAAAAAAATTCTTCTTTGACTATTCACGTAATTTAAGCAAACCACGGGAACTATGCTTGTAATTTTGTCTTCCAAAAGTATCATCTTACTGATAATTCTTCTCTTAGATATGTGCTCATCATCACATTATATGATTTGATCCTGCTCTTGAATGTACACTAGTTGGATTTGATGTACACATTCTTTCTTTAGTAGTGACCGAAAGATTGTGTTAGTACTTCCTGATTTATTGTTGAGTTTACTACAATTCAAGCATGAGCGAATCTAGTCATATGTGGGTAGTCTTTGGACCCAACTACTTCGAAATTATTTTTTATAATTGTATTATTCAAGTTGTACAGGAATCCTCACTAGGGTTTTACTCGCTAGTGACGATCCAATGTGGTTGTCACTAGGGACGTTTCCTCTGCGAACCCAAAAAATTGTATAGAACACTACTAAATTTAACTATATGACACTATATATTTATAAGATTTATGGATTTTTTAGGTAAACAACCACGAAGTTAGCTTTGAAAAAAAATGAAGACCCCTTGAGTTTTAATCCTGCATTCGCCACTTGATTCAAGTCCTTGGATAACGTACTTAAGTCACGTACATCTATATAAAAAATATTCGTTCCTTCCACATAAATAGAACTTAGTAATAATCTCATTCGTTTACCTGTATTTCATATTGTCAAAGTAAAGTTTATATGAAAAATATATCATAACTAAATACCCAAACTACGACCAAAGAGCCATTGGCCTACGAATATGCGGTAATGATGTGACCCTTCAATCATAAAGCTGAGAGTTTTATGTCATGTGATGAAACAATAATATATATTCATTGATTAACTTGTGGCACTAAGGGTCTGAGTTAACTTTAAAAAGATACCTTTAAACGATTAACGGTTGACGGTGTGGTTGTTAAGCCGATCATAAAGACTTGAAAAGGTAAAGCGGTTGTCGGATAATTTGTGATCGGTTTGATGTTTTTGTTTTGTTTCTCGTTGTTTAGTTAGATTTGAATTTTTGTATTTGATTGGGTTTCGGGATCTTTTTAGTGATCCGGTTGCTTAAAGTTCGGGCTTAGTTAGCTTTCTCTTTGTTTAGTGACATGATTCGTTTAATGCTTCCGAGCCTTGTAGTACTTTTGGTTCAATTGTATCTTTGTTCGTCTTTCTCGTCTATTTATAAATTGATTTTATTTTAATGTTATCGTTATATTAGCAAAAAAAAAAAATATATATATATTTACAACTTTAATATTCATTATCATGTTTAGGGAAATCTATCACCTTCTAAAACAATCATATATACTCTTTTTCTTCATCATATTAATTTATATCTTTTTTCATATCACATAATCATTTTGATCAATTTCACACATTATTAATTTTCATCTTTATGACTAATTCCTCGTGTGGAGCATCTCGATTTATAAACTAAGTTAATGTAGTTCAAAACTTATGTAATTTTTTTCACTTTTCTGTATTTTGGAATCATATACTTAGTAAACTTAGCAAAAGGTTAATGTTATGACAGAAATAAGACAAAATTTCATTCCTCGTTCCTGAAATATACATCGATTTTGACTCCCTGTCATTTTTCTTTTTTTTTTTGTGCATTCCTCGTCCCAAAACTATTAAAAGAGTACATCCCTCGTCTCCCGTCTACTTTCTGTCAAATTAATCCGTTACCTCTTATCACGTGCATATCATGTGAGGGTATTTTTGTCTATTTTATTTATTTATTTGTTTTAATAACACTCCCACTTCATCTTTATCATTGATCTTTTATTTAATTAATTATTTTAATCTACTACCACCATCATCTCTGAATCCATCTACCACCACCTCTAAATTCAACAATCACCACCACCACTGATTTGAACAAATATATCCTCCACCACCACCACCACATCCTCTCGTCGGAATGCAACCAACATCACCACGGATCAAATCGAAAACCCCTAATTTCTCACTTTTAAGATCTATAAATCGAAGAGAACAAATGTTTGGGTTTAATTTAGGTAATATCTCTGTACATATTTGAGATCTATAAAAATGATGTGTTAATTTAATAACTTTTAATTGACATTCTGTTCCTTACAAATCGGTTTGGAACACATCACTGAATCCTCTCAAGCCCTTTTTAGCAAATCTAAAGCCGTTTGTAACAAATCACTGAATCTAAAGTCGTTTGTAGATCCAGATCTGTGGCATCTGTCTGAACAAATCGGTTTCATGAGAAGAAGATTTTAAGGTAATAAAAGACTCGCTTTTTCCTTTTCGATCTTTATCTATTTATTGTTTTTCACGTTTTGGTTATCAAAATAATGGTTAAATTAACGATATGTAATTTTAGTATACATAAATAGTTTTTGTTCCTAAAGATGTCATATTAAGATTCTGTTTTTTTACCAATTAACAAATTGTTATGAAAGCTCTTGTTTTTATTTATTGTTTTAAGTTTATTACTTTAATGGGTTTTCATATTTTTATTCATTGTAGACGGCTGAAGCTTCAATATGAAGAGATAATATTCATGAATGTTGGTTTTAGTATGTGCTCTGTTTTTTGTTATATCATGGAATGCATTGTCCCCATTGTACAGTAACTTAAGTCCACAACAAATTACGGAATGGAAAGTGTATCACATGATTCACATCATTTTTATTTAGAATTTTGTTGATGATGCTATTAGATTCATCGGTAATGGGTGTTTAAACTAGGTTTTTTTTTTTGTAAATATAAGCACCATCTCTGGATTTGTAATGGATGTTTTGAAATTAATTTTGTAAGGAAAGAGGTTAATAGGAAAAAGAATGAAGATGGAGTGTAATTTTGTTAAAGGAAAGAGGTTAATATGTAAATGACGAAAGTACCCTCACATGTTTAGCACATGACTGCACTTAACGGCTGGTTTTGACAGAAAGTAGACGGGGGACGAGGGATGTACTCTTTTAATAGTTTAGGGACGAGGAATGCACAAAAAAAAGAAAAAGGACAGGGAGACAAAATCGATGTATAGTTCAGGGACGAGGAATGAAATTTTGTCCAGAAATAATGATATCAAAACAGATAAATCGGACCGATTCTTAAGTTGTTTAGTACTTTCTCAATTAATTATTGTGATCCTAACAAGTTTTAGCCTCACGAGATCTTAATTGGAAAAGACAAGAACAATGATTTTGATTCTACTAAATGGAAATCGAAACTGGATATTAGAGAGTATGTAGAATATTTCGCGTGTTCATCTGCAAGCACAATGACCCTTAAAGGATTCATAATTCAGTTAATTTGGTGGTTGAGAGAATGGATGTAATCATTCATTTTGACGAAAAAATGTTGGTTGATATATTTTGACGGGAAAATCGATTGGATTTAGCCCTTAAGGTATAGTATATATGGTAAATGTACCGTTTGGTGCCCTACCCCTTGACCCCGCAAGTAGGGATGTCCATTTGGTTGATTTACGATTTATGTGGTTTATTCGGTTTGGTTTATTTGGTTTTCAATAATATTTTTGAGAACCAATAACCGAACCAAATTCGACAAAACCAAACCAATCCAACCAAATAAGAAATCGGTTTACATGGTTCAGTTTCGGTTAAACCAAATTAAAACTCATTGATAAAAAAAGTGTGTAGTTATTTTAAGAAAAATAAACACATTTTATTGATTTAACTATAAGTATACAATTAATACAATATTTACTACCAAACATGCAGTATGAGAAGCAACCCAAGTGTATACAACTCATATTTACAATCTAAACTATATCAACGAACTTTAAAAAAAAAAACAGTAGCATTGAAATAAAAATGAAGCCAGTAGCAACTAAGTTTCCAGGTATAACTAAGTTTCCAGGTATGAAAAATTCATTGTACTGAGTAATTGGTAAACAAATTCAATTTTGTAGCAAAATAATCTTTACAAATATGAAAATAATGTTGCTTTGAGAGAAAATTATTGAAGAGTTTGCTAGAAATTAGGTTGATTGATGAATTGGAAAAGATTTTGCCTTAATGAATTTAACGAAAAGAATTAACAAAAAAAGAAAATTAGGTACGCGGTTTCAATTTTACAGCATATATGAATATAGATAAAATAAATAATTTATTTTATATGTCATATATATATACATGTATACACACACACACACACACACATATATATATATATATACCATGAATAGTAGTATATTCGATTTTTCGGTTTGATACCATATGTTCATTTTACAAACCAAATTCGAACCGCAAACCGTTATTTTTGGGTGAAACCAAAAAAACCAAACCAAAACCAAATAAGCCAACCCGCTTAACCAAATCAATTTGGTTCTGTCGATTTCATGGTCATACCCGTTTAATGCACACCCCTACCCGCAAGGGGTACTGTGTTAGGAAATATGAATTGCTCAATAGGATAATATCACCGGACTGAAACTAGAATCGTGAAACACTTTCTCAATAAAGTATTTCGCCCCTATTGGTCTTAGGTTGCACAAAATCAATACCGGGATAAGACTAGTTCGACAATCTTTTCTAGACCAAGAAAAGTTGTTCTTGCAAAAGTATAATGTAGAGAATGTTTGTTAGTATGCTGAGTGTGTAAGAGAATGAAGAATCTAAAACCTTTTCTCAAATGAAGAAATGTTCTATTTATAGTTGATCAAAAGGTATGAATGAAGAGTCACAACCTTTCATATGTAACCATAATGAAATGGTACTACACTTGGGAACCAACACCACTTATTTGGTGTCTATACATGTGTATTTAATGTAAATGATAAGCAACGTTTCGGACCAACATGCCTTTTGTTCACTATCCACGTTATAAGCTGCGGCGCGCCTCATAAGGCCGCGGCGCGCCATAGTGCTTCGTTCAAAAACCTGAAACAACCAAAATGTCTGATCCAAAAATACACCATGGGCCGCAGTGAAATGTCCCGTTCTTATTGATTAAAAACGTTCCATATTAATTGATTTCGTTGCGAGGTTTTGACCTCTATATGAGACGTTTTTCAAAGACTGCATTCATTTTTAAAACAAACCATAACCTTTATTTCATAGATAAAGGTTTTAAAAAGCTTTACGTAGATTATCAAATAATGATAATCTAAAATATCCTGTTTACACACGACCATTACATAATGGTTTACAATACAAATATGTTACAACAAAATAAGTTTCTTGAATGCAGTTTTTACACAATATCATACAAGCATGGACTCCAAATCTCGTCCTTATTTAAGTATGCGACAGCGGAAGCTCTTAATAATCACCTGAGAATAAACATGCTTAAAACATCAACAAAAATGTTGGTGAGTTATAGGTTTAACCTATATATATCAAATCCTAATAATAGACCACAAGATTTGATATTTCAATACACATCCCATACATAGAGATAAAAATCATTCATATGGTGAACACCTGGTAACCGACATTAACAAGATGCATATATAAGAATATCCCCATCATTCCGGGACACCCTTCGGATATGATATATATTTCGAAGTACTAAAGCATCCGGTACTTTGGATGGGGTTTGTTAGGCCCAATAGATCTATCTTTAGGATTCGCGTCAATTAGGGTGTCTGTTCCCTAATTCTTAGATTACCAGACTTAATAAAAAGGGGCATATTCGATTTCGATAATTCAACCATAGAATGTAGTTTCACGTACTTGTGTCTATTTTGTAAATCATTTATAAAACCTGCATGTATTCTCATCCCAAAAATATTAGATTTTAAAAGTGGGACTATAACTCACTTTCACAGATTTTTACTTCGTCGGGAAGTAAGACTTGGCCACTGGTTGATTCACGAACCTATAACAATATATACATATATATCAAAGTATGTTCAAAATATATTTACAACACTTTTAATATATTTTGATGTTTTAAGTTTATTAAGTCAGCTGTCCTCGTTAGTAACCTACAACTAGTTGTCCACAGTTAGATGTACAGAAATAAATCGATAAATATTATCTTGAATCAATCCACGACCCAGTGTATACGTATCTCAGTATTGATCACAACTCAAACTATACATATTTTGGAATCAACCTCAACCCTGTATAGCTAACTCCAACATTCACATATAGAGTGTCTATGGTTGTTCCGAAATATATATAGATGTATCGACATGATAGGTTGAAACATTGTATACGTGTCTATGGTATCTCAAGATTACATAATATATAATACAAGTTGATTAAGTTATGGTTGGAATATATTTGTTACCAATTTTCACGTAGCTAAAATGAGAAAAATTATCCAATCTTGTTTTACCCATAACTTCTTCATTTTAAATCCGTTTTGAGTGAATCAAATTGCTATGGTTTCATATTGAACTCTATTTTATGAATCTAAACAGAAAAAGTATAGGTTTATAGTCGGAAAAATAAGTTACAAGTCGTTTTTGTAAAGGTAGTCATTTCAGTCGAAAGAACGACGTCTAGATGACCATTTTAGAAAACATACTTCCACTTTGAGTTTAACCATAATTTTTGGATATAGTTTCATGTTCATAATAAAAATCATTTTCTCAGAATAACAACTTTTAAATCAAAGTTTATCATAGTTTTTAATTAACTAACCCAAAACAGCCCGCGGTGTTACTACGACGGCGTAAATCCGGTTTTACGGTGTTTTTCGTGTTTCCAGGTTTTAAATCATTAAGTTAGCATATCATATAGATATAGAACATGTGTTTAGTTTATTTTAAAAGTCAAGTTATAAGGATTAACTTTTGTTTGCGAACAAGTTTAGAATTAACTAAACTATGTTCTAGTGATTACAAGTTTAAACCTTCGAATAAGATAGCTTTATATGTATGAATCGAATGATGTTATGAACATCATTACTACCTTAAGTTCCTTGGATAAACCTACTGGAAAAGAGAAAAATGGATCTAGCTTCAATGGATCCTTGGATGGCTCGAAGTTCTTGAAGCAGAATCATGACACGAAAACAAGTTCAAGTAAGATCATCACTTAAAATAAGATTGTTATAGTTATAGAAATTGAACCAAAGTTTGAATATGATTATTATCTTGTATTAGAATGATAACCTACTGTAAGAAACAAAGATTTCTTGAGGTTGGATGATCACCTTACAAGATTGGAAGTGAGCTAGCAAACTTGAAAGTATTCTTGATTTTATGAAACTAGAACTTTTGGAATTTATGAAGAACACTTAGAACTTGAAGATATAACTTGAGAGAGATCAATTAGATGAAGAAAATTGAAGAATGAAAGTGTTTGTAGGTGTTTTTGGTCGTTGGTGTATGGATTAGATATAAAGGATATGTTATTTTGTTTTCATGTAAATAAGTCATGAATGATTACTCATATTTTTGTAATTTTATGAGATATTTCATGCTAGTTGCTAAATGATGGTTCCCACATGTGTTAGGTGACTCACATGGGCTGCTAATATCTGATCATTGGAGTGCATATACCAATAGTACATACATCTAAAAGTTGTGTATTGTACGAGTACGAATACGGGTACATACGAGTAGAATTGTTGATGAAACTGAACGAGGATGTAATTGTAAGCATTTTTGTTAAGTAGAAGTATTTTGATAAGTGTATTGAAGTCTTTCAAAAGTGTATAAATACATATTAAAACACTACATGTATATACATTTTAACTGAGTCGTTAAGTCATCGTTAGTCGTTACATGTAAGTGTTGTTTTGAAACTTTTAGGTTAACGATCTTGTTAAATGTTGTTAACCCAATGTTTATAATATCAAATGAGATTTTAAATTATTATATTATCATGATATTATCATGTATGAATATCTCTTAATATGATATATATACATTAAATGTCTTTACAACGATAATCGTTACATATATGTCTCGTTTAAAAATCATTAAGTTAGTAGTCTTGTTTTTACATATGTAGTTCATTGTTAATATACTTAATGATATGTTTACTTATCATAGTATCATGTTAACTATATATATATATCCATATATATGTCATCATATAGTTTTTACAAGTTTTAACGTTCGTGAATCACCGGTCAACTTGGGTGGTCAATTGTCTATATGAAACATATTTCAATTAATCAAGTCTTAACAAGTTTGATTGCTTAACATGTTGGAAACATTTAATCATGTAAATATCAATCTCAATTAATATATATAAACATGGAAAAGTTCGGGTCACTACAGTACCTACCCGTTAAATAAATTTCGTCCCGAAATTTTAAGCTGTTGAAGGTGTTGATGAATCTTCTGGAAATAGATGCGGGTATTTCTTCTTCATCTGATCTTCACTCTCCCAGGTGAACTCGGGTCCTCTACGAGCATTCCATCGAACCTTAACAATTGGTATCTTGTTTTGCTTAAGTCTTTTAACCTCACGATCCATTATTTCGACGGGTTCTTCGATGAATTGAAGTTTTTCGTTGATTTGGATTTCATCTAACGGAATAGTGAGATCTTCTTTAGCAAAACATTTCTTCAAATTCGAGACGTGGAAAGTGTTATGTACAGCCGCGAGTTGTTGAGGTAACTCAAGTCGGTAAGCTACTGGTCCGACACGATCAATAATCTTGAATGGTCCAATATACCTTGGATTTAATTTCCCTCGTTTACCAAATCGAACAACGCCTTTCCAAGGTGCAACTTTAAGCATGACCATCTCTCCAATTTCAAATTCTATATCTTTTCTTTTAATGTCAGCGTAGCTCTTTTGTCGACTTTGGGCGGTTTTCAACCGTTGTTGAATTTGGATGATCTTCTCGGTAGTTTCTTGTATAATCTTCGGACCCGTAATCTGTCTATCCCCCACTTCACTCCAACAAATCGGAGACCTGCACCTTCTACCATAAAGTGCTTCAAACGGCGCCATCTCAATGCTTGAATGGTAGCTGTTGTTGTAGGAAAATTCTGCTAACGGTAGATGTCGATCCCAACTGTTTCCGAAATCAATAACACATGCTCGTAGCATGTCTTCAAGCGTTTGTATCGTCCTTTCGCTCTGCCCATCAGTTTGTGGATGATAGGCAGTACTCATGTCTAGACGAGTTCCTAATGCTTGCTGTAATGTCTGCCAGAATCTTGAAATAAATCTGCCATCCCTATCAGAGATAATAGAGATTGGTATTCCATGTCTGGAGACGACTTCCTTCAAATACAGTCGTGCTAACTTCTCCATCTTGTCATCTTCTCTTATTGGCAGGAAGTGTGCTGATTTGGTGAGACGATCAACTATTACCCAAATAGTATCAAAACCACTTGCAGTCCTTGGCAATTTAGTGATGAAATCCATGGTAATGTTTTCCCATTTCCATTCCGGGATTTCGGGTTGTTGAAGTAGACCTGATGGTTTCTGATGCTCAGCTTTGACCTTAGAACACGTCAAACATTCTCCTACGTATTTAGCAACATCGGCTTTCATACCCGGCCACCAAAAATGTTTCTTGAGATCCTTGTACATCTTCCCCGTTCCAGGATGTATTGAGTATCTGGTTTTATGAGCTTCTCTAAGTACCATTTCTCTCATATCTCCAAATTTTGGTACCCAAATCCTTTCAGCCCTATACCGGGTTCCGTCTTCCTGAATATTAAGATGCTTCTCCGATCCTTTGGGTATTTCATCCTTTAAATTTCCCTCTTTTAAAACTCCTTGTTGCGCCTCCTTTATTTGAGTAGTAAGGTTATTATGAATCATTATATTCATAGATTTTACTCGAATGGGTTCTCTGTCCTTCCTGCTCAAGGCATCGGCTACCACATTTGCCTTCCCCGGGTGGTAACGAATCTCAAAGTCGTAATCATTCAACAATTCAATCCACCTACGCTGCCTCATATTCAATTGTTTCTGATTAAATATGTGTTGAAGACTTTTGTGGTCGGTATATATAATACTTTTGACCCCATATAAGTAGTGCCTCCAAGTCTTTAATGCAAAAACAACTGCTCCTAATTCCAAATCATGCGTCGTATAATTTTGTTCGTGAATCTTCAATTGTCTAGACGCATAAGCAATCACCTTCGTTCGTTGCATTAATACACAACCGAGACCTTGCTTTGATGCGTCACAATAAATCACAAAATCATCATTCCCTTCAGGCAACGACAATATAGGTGCCGTAGTTAGCTTTTTCTTCAATAACTGAAACGCTTTCTCTTGTTCATCATTCCATTCAAATTTCTTCCCTTTATGCGTTAATGCAGTCAAGGGTTTTGCTATTCTGGAAAAATCTTGGATGAACCTTCTGTAGTAACCAGCTAGTCCTAAAAACTGGCGTATGTGTTTCGGAGTTTTCGGGGTTTCCCACTTTTCAACAGTTTCTATCTTTGCCGGATCCACCTTAATACCTTCTTTGTTCACTATGTGACCGAGGAATTGAACTTCTTCCAACCAAAATGCACACTTTGAAAACTTAGCGTACAATTCTTCCTTCCTCAATACTTCTAACACCTTTCTTAAATGTTCACCGTGTTCTTGGTCATTCTTTGAGTATATAAGTATGTCATCAATGAAAACAATGACAAACTTGTCAAGGTATGGTCCACACACTCGGTTCATAAGGTCCATGAAGACAGCTGGTGCATTAGTTAAACCAAACGGCATGACCATAAACTCGTAATGACCGTAACGTGTTCTGAAAGCAGTCTTTGGAATATCATCTTCTTTCACCCGCATTTGATGATACCCGGAACGTAAGTCAATCTTTGAATAAACAGACGAGCCTTGTAGTTGATCAAATAAGTCGTCGATTCTCGGTAGTGGGTAGCGGTTCTTGATGGTAAGTTTGTTCAACTCTCGGTAGTCGATACACAACCTGAATGTACCATCTTTCTTCTTGACAAACAAAACAGGAGCTCCCCACGGTGATGTGCTTGGTCGAATGAAACCACGCTCTAAAAGTTCTTATAATTGGCTTTGCAGTTCTTTCATCTCACTGGGTGCGAGTCTGTAAGGAGCACGAGCTATTGGTGCAGCTCCTGGTACAAGATCTATTTGAAATTCAACGGATCGATGTGGGAGTAATCCCGGTAATTCTTTCACAAACGCGTCGATCTTCTCTTCCTCATCTTCGAATGCTCCCGGACACAATAGGCACAATTCTGTGAATCATCTTTCATACGTGGTAATATCATATCCTTGGGTTCGTAACCCTCTAAGTTCTGTCTTGGGCTTATTGACCTCGGTTCTGGGACGGTACTTCTCGTTCATCAAGTGCTTGAATGCTGACCACGGTAGTGCGTACGCATCGTCTTGTCCCACTTGCTCTAGATAGGTATTCCACCATGTTAACGCAGAACCTATGAAGGTATGCGTAGCATACTTCACTTTGTCCTCTTCAGTACACTTACTTATGGCAAACACCGATTCGACCTTCTCGGTCCACCGTTTCAATCCGATCGGTCCTTCGGTTCCATCAAATTCCAAAGGTTTGCAGGCAGTGAATTCTTTGTAGGTGCATCCTACACGATTTCCTGTACTGCTAGATCCAAGGTTATTGTTGGTATGTAGCGCAGCTTGTACTGCGGCTATGGTTGAAGCTAGAAAAGTACGGAATTCCTCTTCATTCATATTCACGGTGTGTCGAGTAGTCGGTGCCATTTCCTTCAAAATAGTTAAATGGAACAAGTTAATCATACAGAATATTAAGAGTAGTTAATAGTATTTCGTAGCATAATATGAACTCATTTATAAAAGCTTTTTCTTCATATTAGCGTTTTATAAGTTTAAATTCGGGTAGTACCTACCCGTTAAGTTCATACTTAGTAGCTAATATACAATTCAACTACTACAATTCTATATGAAAAACTGATTATAATAATATTTCGCGTTCAAACTTTTACACAATAATTTACAAACTTACAATACCGCTTATTTTACATATAGCATGAAATATAGCACACAATAAGTTTGATACAAGATGGTTGTGAAGATAATTCTAGCTAGTACACAAGTCGTTCAGCAAAGGCAATAAAGACACGTAATTCATACGTCCAGAAACAAGTCATGCATTCTGGTTTTACTAGGACTACTTCCCATCCTTGGTCTTGTGGAACATAACCGTTATGGCCGTTGATAAGACAGTGTGTTGTAACGTCATCAAAGGGACGAGGGTTACGTAATGTCCAACAGTCCCGTAATAATCTAAAAACCTCATTTCTTACCCCAATTACCGACTCCGTCACTTGTGGAAACGTTTTGTTTAATAGTTGTAGCCCGATGTTCTTGTTCTCACTTTGGTGAGAAGCGAACATTACTAATCCGTAAGCATAACATGCTTCTTTATGTTGCATGTTAGCCGCTTTTTCTAAATCACGAAGTCCAATATTCGGATATATTGAGTCAAAATAATTTCTTAACCCGTTGCGTAAAATAGCATTTGGGTTCCCCGCAATATATGCGTCAAAGTAAACACATCGTAACTTATGGGTTTCCCAATGTGATATCCCCCATCTTTCAAACGAAAGTCTCTTATAAACCAAGACATTCTTGGAACGTTCTTCGAATGTCTTACAAACTGATCTCGCCTTAAATAGTTGTGCCGAGGAATTCTGACCGACTCTAGACAAGATTTCATCAATCATGTCTCCGGGTAGGTCTCTTAAAATATTGGGTTGTCTATCCATTTTGTGTTTTTATACTGTAAAATAGACAAGAGTTAGATTCATAAAAAAAAATACTTATTAATACAAGCAATTTTTACATATATCATAAAGCATAAGCACACTATATTACATATATTACACCACATGAATACAACTATCTTATTCCGACTCGCTTGTTTCTTCTTCTTCGGTTTTGGTTCGTTTTGCCAAGTTTCTAGGGATATATGATTTTCCCCTAATACGAGCCGTCGTTATCCACATTGGTTTAGAAAAACCTGGTGGTTTAGAGGTTCCCGGGTCATTGTTACAACTTAAGGACTTCGGGGGTTGACGATACATATAAAGTTCATCAGGGTTGGAATTAGATTTCTCTATTTTTATGCCCTTTCCCTTATTATTTTCTTTTGCCTTTTTAAATTCAGTTGGGGTAATTTCTATAACATCATCGGAATTCTCGTCGGAATCCGATTCATCGGAGAATTGGTAATCCTCCCAATATTTTGCTTCCTTGGCGGAAACACCATTGACCATAATTAACCTTGGTCGGTTGGTTGAGGATTTTCTTTTACTTAACCGTTTTATTATTTCCCCCACCGGTTCTATTTCTTCATCCGGTTCCGATTCTTCTTCCGGTTCCGATTCTTCTTCCGGTTCCTCTTCGGGAACTTGTGAATCAGTCCACGAATCATTCCAATTTACATTTGACTCTTCATTATTATTAGGTGAGTCAATGGGACTTGCTCTAGAGGTAGACATCTATCACATAATATCAAACGCGTTAAGAGATTAATATATCACATAATATTCACATGTTAAAAATATATAGTTTCCAACAAAATTTGTTAAGCAATCATTTTTCAAGTAAACACGGTCGAAGTCCAGACTCACTAATGCATCCTAACAAACTCGATAAGACACACTAATGCAAAATTCTGGTTCTCTAAGACCAACGCTCGGATAACAACTGAAATGTCCCGTTCTTATTGATTAAAAACGTTCCATATTAATTGATTTCGTTGCGAGGTTTTGACCTCTATATGAGACGTTTTTCAAAGACTGCATTCATTTTTAAAACAAACCATAACCTTTATTTCATAGATAAAGGTTTTAAAAAGCTTTACGTAGATTATCAAATAATGATAATCTAAAATATCCTGTTTACACACGACCATTACATAATGGTTTACAATACAAATATGTTACAACAAAATAAGTTTCTTGAATGCAGTTTTTACACAATATCATACAAGCATGGACTCCAAATCTCGTCCTTATTTAAGTATGCGACAGCGGAAGCTCTTAATAATCACCTGAGAATAAACATGCTTAAAACGTCAACAAAAATGTTGGTGAGTTATAGGTTTAACCTATATATATCAAATCCTAATAATAGACCACAAGATTTGATATTTCAATACACATCCCATACATAGAGATAAAAATCATTCATATGGTGAACACCTGGTAACCGACATTAACAAGATGCATATATAAGAATATCCCCATCATTCCGGGACACCCTTCGGATATGATATATATTTCGAAGTACTAAAGCATCCGGTACTTTGGATGGGGTTTGTTAGGCCCAATAGATCTATCTTTAGGATTCGCGTCAATTAGGGTGTCTGTTCCCTAATTCTTAGATTACCAGACTTAATAAAAAGGGGCATATTCGATTTCGATAATTCAACCATAGAATGTAGTTTCACATACTTGTGTCTATTTTGTAAATCATTTATAAAACCTGCATGTATTCTCATCCCAAAAATATTAGATTTTAAAAGTGGGACTATAACTCACTTTCACAGATTTTTACTTCGTCGGGAAGTAAGACTTGGCCACTGGTTGATTCACGAACCTATAACAATATATACATATATATCAAAGTATGTTCAAAATATATTTACAACACTTTTAATATATTTTGATGTTTTAAGTTTATTAAGTCAGCTGTCCTCGTTAGTAACCTACAACTAGTTGTCCACAGTTAGATGTACAGAAATAAATCGATAAATATTATCTTGAATCAATCCACGACCCAGTGTATACGTATCTCAGTATTGATCACAACTCAAACTATACATATTTTGGAATCAACCTCAACCCTGTATAGCTAACTCCAACATTCACATATAGAGTGTCTATGGTTGTTCCGAAATATATATAGATGTATCGACATGATAGGTCGAAACATTGTATACGTGTCTATGGTATCTCAAGATTACATAATATATAATACAAGTTGATTAAGTTATGGTTGGAATATATTTGTTACCAATTTTCACGTAGCTAAAATGAGAAAAATTATCCAATCTTGTTTTACCCATAACTTCTTCATTTTAAATCCGTTTTGAGTGAATCAAATTGCTATGGTTTCATATTGAACTCTATTTTATGAATCTAAACAGAAAAAGTATAGGTTTATAGTCGGAAAAATAAGTTACAAGTCGTTTTTGTAAAGGTAGTCATTTCAGTCGAAAGAACGACGTCTAGATGACCATTTTAGAAAACATACTTCCACTTTGAGTTTAACCATAATTTTTGGATATAGTTTCATGTTCATAATAAAAATAATTTTCTCAGAATAACAACTTTTAAATCAAAGTTTATCATAGTTTTTAATTAACTAACCCAAAACAGCCCGCGGTGTTACTACGACGGCGTAAATCCGGTTTTACGGTGTTTTTCGTGTTTCCAGGTTTTAAATCATTAAGTTAGCATATCATATAGATATAGAACATGTGTTTAGTTTATTTTAAAAGTCAAGTTAGAAGGATTAACTTTTGTTTGCGAACAAGTTTAGAATTAACTAAACTATGTTCTAGTGATTACAAGTTTAAACCTTCGAATAAGATAGCTTTATATGTATGAATCGAATGATGTTATGAACATCATTACTACCTTAAGTTCCTTGGATAAACCTACTGGAAAAGAGAAAAATGGATCTAGCTTCAATGGATCCTTGGATGGCTCGAAGTTCTTGAAGCAGAATCATGACACGAAAACAAGTTCAAGTAAGATCATCACTTAAAATAAGATTGTTATAGTTATAGAAATTGAACCAAAGTTTGAATATGATTATTACCTTGTATTAGAATGATAACCTACTGTAAGAAACAAAGATTTCTCACTTAAAATAAGATTGTTATAGTTAGAGAAATTGAACCAAAGTTTGAATATGATTATTACCTTGTATTAGAATGATAACCTACTGTAAGAAACAAAGATTTCTTGAGGTTGGATGATCACCTTACAAGATTGGAAGTGAGCTAGCAAACTTGAAAGTATTCTTGATTTTATGAAACTAGAACTTTTGGAATTTATGAAGAACACTTAGAACTTGAAGATAGAACTTGAGAGAGATCAATTAGATGAAGAAAATTGAAGAATGAAAGTGTTTGTAGGTGTTTTTGGTCGTTGGTGTATGGATTAGATATAAAGGATATGTTATTTTGTTTTCATGTAAATAAGTCATGAATGATTACTCATATTTTTGTAATTTTATGAGATATTTCATGCTAGTTGCTAAATGATGGTTCCCACATGTGTTAGGTGACTCACATGGGCTGCTAAGAGCTGATCATTGGAGTGTATATACCAATAGTACATACATCTAAAAGCTGTGTATTGTACGAGTACGAATACGGGTACATACGAGTAGAATTGTTGATGAAACTGAACGAGGATGTAATTGTAAGCATTTTTGTTAAGTAGAAGTATTTTGATAAGTGTATTGAAGTCTTTCAAAAGTGTATAAATACATATTAAAACACTACATGTATATACATTTTAACTGAGTCGTTAAGTCATCGTTAGTCGTTACATGTAAGTGTTGTTTTGAAACTTTTAGGTTAACGATCTTGTTAAATGTTGTTAACCCAATGTTTATAATATCAAATGAGATTTTAAATTATTATATTATCATGATATTATCATGTATGAATATCTCTTAATATGATATATATACATTAAATGTCTTTACAACGATAATCGTTACATATATGTCTCGTTTAAAAATCATTAAGTTAGTAGTCTTGTTTTTACATATGTAGTTCATTGTTAATATACTTAATGATATGTTTACTTATCATAGTATCATGTTAACTATATATATATATCCATATATATGTCATCATATAGTTTTTACAAGTTTTAACGTTCGTGAATCACCGGTCAACTTGGGTGGTCAATTGTCTATATGAAACATATTTCAATTAATCAAGTCTTAACAAGTTTGATTGCTTAACATGTTGGAAACATTTAATCATGTAAATATCAATCTCAATTAATATATATAAACATGGAAAAGTTCGGGTCACTACACGCGGCGCGCCTAGAATAGCCGCGACGCACCCTAAGCTATTTTGTGGATCGGTCATTTTAAGCACTACATAAATCATCCAAACTCAATTCTACACTAAGTGATTGTTCTAACTCTTTACGAATGTGTACTCCATACTTTTTGGATTCGTGTAGAGTATCAAGCAATCATTTCCACTCTCAACCAAGTAATCCAATAACATAAAACATTGTATATTGGATCACACTAAAATCACCAAAAAATCCCCCCATTTTAGTGTTATCCTTGATTACTAAAAAATAAACAAACAATCAAACCAACGCATAAATGGAAATGTCGATACGATTGAATTTCCACATTAGTATATTACTCATTTCAAGAATTCGAAAATCAGGGTGCTCGTAACGTTTGAACCCATCAATCCATTTGAAAACTAGAAGATAATATACACATCGGTTTCATACATTATACAATTAACCAGACACTATTATAAGCCATGTAACCTAATCCTCTCATGAACATATCAAAAGCTAAGTCCGAGCTTTCTTGAAGCAGCTACACTTCATGTTCACATAGGTAGTTTTCTTCAATCTTGCTCCTAGAATGCAATTTATCAAGAAAACTATTAAGAAGTGTCAAAACTTCAACCTCCTTTATCTTGTAGGTCCGAACACATATATTGGGATTATGTTTACATGTGTTCCAATCTTCAAATGGTAGGCTTTTCACATTGAATTCAAGCTCCTAGCATTGTACTAGAAGGGAATTGGGTATCCCACTATGGAAGATCTAATTGGACTTTAATCCCACACCACTAGCACACTTGTGTACTAAGTCCCTTGCTAAACCTTTGGTCAAGTGATCAGCCAAATTTTGTTGTGATCTCACATAGTCAACTGAAATGACTCCATTGGTGATCAAATCGCAAATCATGCTATGCCTCACACCTAAGTGTCTTGATTTACCATTGTACATATGGCTATAAGCCTTAGCCAATGTTGAAGCACTATTACAATGAATACTAATAGGTGAAATAAGCTTTGGACACAAAGGAATTTCATATATAAAATTCCTTAACCATTCGGCTTCACTACCGGTCGCCGCTAAAGCCTCAAACTCTGATTCCATAGTCGAAGTAGTAATACACGTTTGCTTCTTCAATGCCCATGAAATCGCTCCACCTCCAAGTAAGAAGACCCAACCCGTCGTGGATGAATGATCTTCGGCATTAGTAATCCAACTTGCATCTGAATATCCTTCAATAATGGGAGGAAATCCAGAATATACAATACTATAGCTCATTATTTGCTTCAAATACTTAAACACTCGATTAACAGCTTGCCAATGGGGAGCTCCCAGGTTTCTAGTAAATCTGCTCAACTTTCCCACAGCAAAAGCAATATCCGGTCTTGTTGATTTCATAGCATACGTCAAACAACCTATTGCTTGTGAGTATTCAAGTTGCTTTATTGTTTTGCCCGGATTTGGCAAAATCTTGACATTAGGATCAATAGGTGTATTAACCGACAAACAAAGCTCACAATTAAACTTCTTGATAATCTTCTCAATGTAATGATGAGATTGTGTAATTGTGATGTTCTTCCCTTCTCTTTTAATCCTTATTCCAAGGATTACATCCGCCACTCCTATATCTTTCATTGAGAATTTAGATGACAAAAATTCCTTGGTTTTATCCACCTGATCTTGGTCAGTGCCAAAGATCAACATGTCATCCACATATACACAAATGATCACACCTTTACCTTTGTGATCAAACTTGCTATACACACATTTGTCTGATTGATTTAATGAAAACCCATGTGATAAGACCACATCATCAAATTTATTATGCCATTGTTTTGGTGCTTGTTTAAGTCCATACAATGACTTTACCAACTTACACACCTTTGCTTCTTGTCCCGGTATTACAAAACCCTCCGGTTGCTTCATATACACCTCCTCATCCAATTCACCGTTCAAGAAGGCTATTTTCATATCCATTTGGTGAATTACTATATTGTGAGTTGAAGCAAGAGCCATCAACAATCTAATGGTGGTGATCCTTGCAACCGGTGCATAGGTATCGAAATAGTCAATACCTTCCTTTTGTTTAAAGCGTTGGATAACCAATCGAGCTTTAAACTTATCAATCGAACCATTGACCTTCATTTTCCTCTTGAAGATCCATTTATTTCCCAATGGTTCACACCCCGGTGGGAGGTCTACTAAAACCCAACTGTTATTTTCCAATATCTAGTCTACTTCATCACACACCTCCTTTCAAAAGGCTACGTCACGAGACCTCATCGCCTCCTCATATGTTCTATGATCCTCTTCAATATTGTAACAATAATAGGATTGAGATTGAATACTATCTCTAGATCCTTTAACCAAATAAAGTTGAAAATAGGAACCATATGACTTGGGAGTTCTTGTCCTACTCTCTCTCCGAGGTTCAAAGGACTCACTAGGAAGCTCTTCCAATTGAGCTCCTTGGAACGTGCTTTCAATGAGGGTCATGTCCTTTGGTCTTGGTATTGAGGTGAACCTTGATTCATCAAATATTGCATCTCTCGATTCTATAACGGTATTAACCGCTATAGCATCATTAGGTTCAATAACATAGAACCTATATGCCTTGGAATGCTCGGCATATCCAATTAAAATGCAATCGACACCTCTTTCACTCAAAGTTTTCCTTTTGTGTTTGGTTAGTCGTACGACCGCCCGACAGTCCCAAATTCGCAAGTAATGCAAACTTACCAAAGTTCATAGGGGGTGTTACTTTCCTTCTTGTTAGGAACTCTATTCAATATATAGCAAGCCATAAGCCTGGCTTCACCCCAAAATCCCTCACTCAAACCGGATTAAGACATCACGGAGTTAACCATTTCCTTTAGTGTCCTATTCTTCCTTTCGGCAACACCATTTTGTTGAGGTGTATAAGGAGCCATAATTTGGTGAATAACACTTATCGATTGGAAATAAGTCAGGTTGTACTATTCACCACCTCTATCGGTACGCAAAGTTTTAATTGATCCATTTAGTTGCAATTCTACTTCGGTTTTATAGATTTTGAATTTGTTTAATGCTTCATTCTTCGCATGCAAAAGGTAAATGTAGCAAAACCTAGACGCACCATCTATAAACGTGATCATGTATTTCTTGTTGCCCAATGAAGGAGTAGCATGTAAGTCACATAGATCACTATGAATAAGTTCTAAGGTCTTATACACCCGATTTATATCCTTAAAAGGTTGTCTAGTTATGTTAGTTAACATGCAAGTTTTACATTGTTCAAGATTTGGATCAAAACTTGGAATTAAGCATATTTGAACATATCATTCATTCTTTTGTAATGAACATGTCCTAAACGTGCATGCCATAAATCGGAATCATTAGAACTAGAACTAATTATGCAAATAGAATTCATGGCATTGGGAACTTTCTTGAGATTAAGCATAAACATACCATTATTATAATACCCAAAACCAATAAACACACCACCTTTAGACAATATATACTTGTCACTTTCAAACACTTGTTTATACCCACATTTATTTAGTATGGGACTAGATATAAGATTCTTACACAAGTTAGGTACATACAATACATTATAAAGAGTAATCATTTTTCCGGAGCTAAACTCCAATACAACATTTCCATAACCAACAACATTAGCAATAGATTCATTGCCCATATGCAAGACATCCTTTTCTGGTACTAAAACCTTAAACCATTCACGATGCTTGCATGTATGGAAAGTTGCACCAGAATCTACCCACCATCCAATTGTATCATCATGTATATAGAATGCATCAGAAATATGTGAAACATAGTTCTTAATTAGAATATTCACAGAGTCAGAAATTTGACCTTGATTAGGAGTAGGATCCTTTGATCCTTGACCCGCACCCGATGTGCTTCCTCCTTCTACCATCTTAACTCGATAGTCCCTCTTAAAGTGACAGGGTTTGCCACATCTCTAACAAGACTTCTTGTCCTTCTTATTGGACGCATTCTTGTTCCCATCAAACTTACGTTTCTTGTTGTTTGGTTTCTTGTTGACTTTGTTCCCATGAGACTTATCTTCAATCATATTAATTGAAGAAGATCCCACTTCTTTACTCTTCCCCTTGCCACTATCTTGTGCCCGAATTGATTCCTCAAATCTCAAGTGACTACACAACTCATTCAAATTCATATATTCTTTTTTGTGTTTAAGTGTGTGTTTAAAATCTTGCCATGTAGATGGCAATTTATCAATGATGGATGAAACCGAGAATGTTTCATCCATACTTATGTTACGTTGGGTAAATTGCCCCAAGATACTAAGGATCTCATGGAATTGTTCCATGATGGACCTAGTATCAACAATCTTGTAATTGTTAAAGTTGCTAACAAGAAATTTCTTGCTAAATGCATCCTCGGTCATGTATTTGGCCTCCAATTTATCTCAAAGTTCCTTTGCCGACTCAATCGTATTGTAAACTGATCATATACATAGCATTGTATATGTATATTTTATTTACTAAAGGCTAAAAGCAGAAGTTACGCGAAGTATATTCGAAAGGCTTGGAATATTCGCTGAAAATAAAGATAGCGGATCAGTTTTCGCGTTAATAAAAGACTGCGAGTCACTTCGCTAAGTTTTCGCGGATAGTTAAACAATCCGCAGACCGCGAATATTTTGAATACTATAAATAAGGAGCTTAGCCTCTCATTTAGGGGTTGTTGATTCTCTGCCATTTGCCCGGACCTTCGTAATTTTCTCTTATGATCTTGCCCAAGGAACTTTTACATCGTGTCGAGGTGAATCATGCTAATTAACAATCAAGACTGAGTCGGGGTGGTTGATCATTTGATTGTTAAAGTGAAATACAATCATCAGGGCTGAAAATAATCATCAAACATCCTATCCTCCATCTTAATCTCATTGTACTCAATTCTTAATTAAGTAACTCATTAATTATGGATTGATCATAAACATCAAATAAAACATCGAACATACCGTTTAGAATGTGGCCACGACACATCAAGTCATCATTGTCCCATTTGCTCCTTAACGGGCTTGTTCCATGGTCTCATCATCCGATTATGTGAGCCTTGGAGTTGACAACACATACACCAACTTCAATGCAGTTAAAAGAAACTTCATCTTCTTTTGCCATCCCTTAAAATCCGCCCCTTCAAACTTCTCCAATTTTACAAACCTTGAAGTCATCTCTTTCATCGTTTCCCCGGACATCATGAAAATACTTTATTGATTTGTTAGGGAATATGGATTGCTCAATAGGATAATATCACCGGACTGAAACTAGAATCGTCAAACACTTTCTCAATATAGTATTTCGCCCCTATTGGTCTTGGGTTGCACGAAACCAATATTGGGATAAGACTAGTTCAATAATCTTTTATAGACCAAGAAAAGTTGTTCTTGCAAAAGTATACTGTAGAGAATGTTTGTTAGTATGTTGAGAGTTTAAGAGAATGAAAAATCTAGAACCTTTTCTCAAATGAAGAAATGTTCTATTTATAGTTGATCAAAAGGTGTGAATGAAGAGTCACAACCTTACATATGTAACTATAATAAAATGGTACAATACTTGGGAACCAACACCACTTATTTGGTGTCTATACATGTGTATTTAATGTTTAAAACCGTCCTAAACTGACCAGGAAATGATAAGAAACATTTTGGACCAACATGCCTTTTGGGTCGAAAAGGCACATGTTCACTGTCCACGTTATAAGCCGCGACGCGTCTTATAAGGCCGCGGCGCGCCTTAGTGCTTCGTTTCAAAACCTGAAACAACCAAAATGTCTTATCCAAAAATACACTGTGGGCCGCGGCGCTCCTAGAATAGCCGCGACGCGCCCTAAGCTATTTTGTGGATCAGTCATTTTAAGCACTACATAAATCATCCAAGCTCAACTATACACTAAATGATTGTTCTAATTCTTTACGAATGTGTACTCCACAATTCCCGAATTCGTGTAGAGTATCAAGCAATCACTTTCACTCTCAACCAAGTAATCCAATAACATAAAACATTGATTATGTTGGATCACACTTCGTTGGAACCTCTTCATTGGAAGTATGCTACAAACAGTAACATTGGATGCTCTTTCACTTCATTGGAACCTCTTCGCGAAAGGGTTAAAAATTAATTCTATTGTTTGTCCCGTTTGTAATAATGGGATCAAGTTACGGTATCACTTATTCTTTAGTTGTCCTTTAGCTATGGATATTTGGTATAAGGTTCGGATATGGTTATGTTGCAGCATGCTTTCGTTTGCCTCGTGGGATACTTTTCTAAGCTGGATAGAGGGCATTCAAATTACTACTACAAATAAGTAGCGGATTTTTGGCGGTCGTGGCTACTCTTATATGGGTGCTTTTGCGGTTTCAAAATGGCATCGTTTTTAATGAACACTTATGTAGTAGAAATTGTATTTTTGATGTAATTAGAAAATTTTCTTTTCGTTGGCTTAAAAATAGAGGTCATAGAGTTTCCAATTGGAACTCTTAGCTTGCTATGCCATTGTAATTCCTTTAGCATCTTGTTAGGGATCATTTTCTAATAAAATCTGCATTTTTGGCCGTAAAAATAAAAAATTCTTAACCATACACAATCAAATATGCGTTATGATGTTGTACAGTATAACACTTTCATGCATTCTTAGTTGTATGTGGATAAAAAGTGGTTGTATCATCACAAATTTGATCAATGTTAGTAGTTAATGTAAATCTTTTACTAGGTACTACTTCCTCCGTCTCATCTTGATAGTCCAGTATTCTTTTTTGTAATGTCCCAAATTAATAGTTCAGTTTCATAAATAGGTGAGAATAATATGGTAGATTTTTTTTATGCCCTTAACTTTTGTATATAAAACAAAAAAATAGGTAAAATATAAGGGTAAAACTGTAAAGTAAATATAGTTAAATTGCTTTTTGTTTGTTCGGATTATTAATATAAAGGAATTGATATTTCCACCATTCAAATTACTCATTCCACCACAAACTGTGCATTAATAAATTGTACTGTACAACTCAATTATGCATGATTTTGGTGAAAAGAATAATTTGGATGTTGGAAATATCATTTCCCTTATGTTTATATATATATATATATATATATATATATATATATATATATATATATCATTTCCCTTATGTTTATATATATATATATATATATATATATATATATATATATATATATATATATATATATATTGACTAGTTGTTCTCTCTTTCCTGGGCTCGCTAACTTTTTCCTGAAATTTTCACCAAAAACATGCATTATTGAGTCATACAGTACAATTTATTAATGCACAGTTTGTGGTGGAATGAGTAATTTGGATGTTGGAAATATCATTTCCCTTATATATATTTATTGACTAGCTGTTCTCTCTTTCCTGGGCTCGCTAACTTTTTCCTGAAACGACTTCGACTCATTTTCGAAAAACGACAAAAAAAAATTCCAGATCCCACTATATGGGATCTCATTCATCCCACTATGGGATCCTGTCCTGATCAAAAGAGAGAAATGACCTCATTTTTTTTTTCCATTTCGACACCAGTTGCATAACTAAATCATATTTCATTTCATATGTATATAAATTTTAACAAGTTTATATCATAATTATAATACTTGATATTAGACGACCCGTTACAAAATTAGGTGGCAATTTCGACCCATTTGACAAAACGACAACCAAAAGATCAAAGCATGATTTTTGGGATATCACTATCCCACCCAAAGCACGTACCAAAGGCATCTAGCATAAGCACAAACAAGTCTCGGCTACATCAAATCAAGCTTAACCGCATCGCAAAGCATTATAGGCATAATTCGACTAATCATCTATCTTATCCATTCTTGCTCAATTCGAAACCTTTAAAAAAAGTTAAACAACAACGGAGTAAGCGAAAATGCTTAGTGAATACAATATGTGCATACGAGTTAATAACATCCATAAAGATAGTCAATTATATGCATACCACAAACCAATCAAGTCATTCAATTCATATATGGTTCCCGATGCGTTCCCAACGTGAAACAAGAACCCTACCAACAAACCAACCGTAATATAAACAATCGTATACCAATACAAATCTTATTAATAAGTAAATACACATTGTACTCACCTCAATTTCCAAGCAAGCAAATATTCAACGATACTTCCAAATGGTCACTATCAATCTTTTCAAGCATAAGTTACCCAGTAACAAGCATATCCATACACATATATCACAATTTATTCACATTTGGTCAAACAAGACCAACTAATCTATGATTTACCATTTTAATTCATAAACCCATTTTAACATCTTTTTACCAATTATCAAGACTTACAAACCATAAGTCTTTCCAATTCATCTTAAACTTACATGACCCATAAAGCCCATTTTGACACCTTTACACTTAGGCAAGAACATAGGTTTTACACTTGAGTCTTCCTTTCTCACATTCAAAACACAATTCTAAAACTTTATCAACAAATTCATAATTAACAAAGTAGGGACTGATTTTGACTTAAAATTAATCAAGTCATACCCACCATTTATCAACTAGATCATCTTTAACAAAACCCCCAATTTCAAGAACCCTAATCCTAATTTCGAATTAGGGTTTCTATGTAACCAAAACATTGATTACTAACAAGAATAACATAATCTAAACTATAAAATTCAAATTTAAGAGCTAATTGTTCATACCTCAAATTAGGGTTTCAAAACCCCAATTATCACAAAGAAGATGATGAAGAAACAAAAGTTCTAGTGGTGCTAGTGATAATGCTAAAAACGAACATATATTTCATAGCATTATCCTTCAAGAAAGACAAGCTTTTGGTTGCAATTGTTCTATTTACAAGTGATATTCGTTTAAATAATAAAAGGTGAAGACAAAAGACAGATTCGACTATTTGAAGACGCAAAGGTCCAAAACGCTAAAAAGTACAAGATACAATCCAAGTGGTTCAATTTATTGATGAATAACGTCTAAAATTGACAAGAGTACAAGCCGCGAAACATAAAGTACAAGATATCTAAGCATACAAAAAGGCGTTCGAAAATCCGGAACTGAGACATGAACCAACTTTCAACGCGCGACGCAACGGAGCTGAAAGTACAAGTCAACTATGCACAAGAATATAATATAATATTTAAATAATTCATAATAATAATAATAATAATAATATAATAATAATAATAATATATAATAATATCTCAATTTACAAATTGAGAATTAGGAACGTGCATATGAACAAGTTGATTTATTCAACTTTACCAAATTTCAAACTTGGTACAGTAATTTATCGCACTTTAATTATTGTCATTTACTTTACGCTTTAAGTTAAGTCTTTTATATATATAATATTTTACATTAGGTTTTAACTGTGACTAAAGTTTTAAAATCGACAAACCGGTCATTAAACGGTAAAAAACCCCCTTTTATAATAATAATAATATTTATATACATATATTTATATTTATACAAATATAGTTTTAAAAATATAGCGTGAAACTTGGCTAGCTCCCTGTGGAACGAACCGGACTTACTAAAAACTACACTACTATACGATTAGGTACACTGCCTATAAGTGTTGTAGCAAGGTTTAGGTATATCCACTCTATAAATAAATAAATAACTTGTGTAAAATTGTATCGTATTTAATAGTTTTTCATAATAAATATGTAACTATTTCGTATACACCTCTACGCACATCAAGTATTTTTGGCGCCGCTGCCGGGGAGCTCGTTTTTTTTTAAATTAAAAAATAAAAAAAAATATAAATAATTTTTTAAAAAAAAATTAAAACGTAAAAAAATAATAATAATAATTTAAAAAAAAATTTAAAAAAAAATATTAATTTCGTAAAAAAAATTTTAAAATCTTAAAATCGTTAAAAAAAATAAAAAAATTTAAAAAAAAAATTTAATAAAAAAATAAATAAATTATAGTATTTGGGCCAAACTAGTTTGAACCTGCAATTTCAGAATTTACACATGCAATTTCGGATTTCAACAGGCAATTTCAGATTTTAGACATGCAATTCCAGTTTTAAACACGCAATTTCATATTTTTAACACGCAATTTCAGTTTTTAAACATGCAATTTCAGTTTTTGAACACGCAATTTCAGTTTTGAACATGCAATTTCAGATTTTACACACGCAATTTTGGTTCTGAACACGCAATTTCAGATTTTCAACATGCAATTTCAGAATTTAAACATGCAATTTCAGATTTTACACATGCAATTTCGGTTCTGAACACGCAGTTTCGGATTTTACACAAGCAATTTCGGTTTTGAACATGCAATTCCAAATTAAAAAAAAATATTTTAAAAAAAATATATATATTTTTAAGATTTTGTCTATAAAAAAAAATTTTATTTTATGTTTTATTACCTTTAGATTTTTAGACTTTAGTCACAACTTTTAGTATTAAGTTTAGTTTTGCCATAGTTATTTATATACTTTTAGATTTTTAGGCTTTGCCATAAAATCCCTTAAGTGCTTTTTTTTAGACTAAGATTTAGGTGCCTTAAAATTTTGCGACGCCGTGTTAAAATTTTAGTATCCTTTTAAGTAATTCCCGTTTTTCGTTTAGAATCCCTTTTTAATTTTCGACGCGCTACAATTTTCTTATGTTTCGACCTTTTATTTTTCGACATTTTTCAACGCGCTCTTTTTCTTTCTTATTTTTCGACGCTCTAGTTTTTAGGACATAAAATTTTCTTTTTCTTCTCTAAAATTTCTTTAAATTTCAACGAAAAATTATTATAAGTGGTTAAATTGATAGACATCCTAAATTTTCTGGTTCGTAGTAATAGTTGGATTTGTTAGTGGCGAGTTGTGGGCTTCCGATTTAAAGGGTCCTGGCTACCTGCTGCATCTATTGGCTATTCGAAACGTGGGCAAAATCAGAAAAGTCTATTAATTTGATAAGTTTAATAATTTTTATTTTTAAAACTAATAGGATATTCATTGAATGCACCGAGCAAAACGTTCACCATCTTTTATACGTTCACCACCCGTAACTCGATCAAGACATCTAGCCAATATTGTCGCCGTTGATTTTTCTTTAGAATCATCATCCAGTCGGCCAAGTACTCCAATTCAAATTTCCGATAATCCATTTTTTGAACCCGACCTCACAATTGAGAATCCGGAGGATATTCAGGGACAATTCAGAGATCCCGAACCACTAATCTTTCCTCCTGAACCACAAATCACTCATCCAGAGATTTTCGAGGAAGAAACCATTAAGTCAGAATCCCTTAGTGATTCAGATTCAACAAATTCAATCATGGAAAATCTGGAACCCCTAAGTATGGAAGACCGAATGAGAGCTAAACGCAATGGCCAAGGTCACGCAATTACTCAACCAGACATTAATGCGCCAGATTATGAAATCAAAGGGCAAATCCTACACATGGTAACTAATCAATGCCAATTTAGTGGTGCGCCGAAGGAAGATCCAAACGAACATCTTCGAACCTTTAATAGGATATGTACTCTATTTAAAATAAGGGAAGTGGAGGATGAACAGATCTATCTCATGTTATTTCCCTGGACTTTAAAGGGAGAAGCCAAAGATTGGTTAGAATCGTTACCTGAAGGGGCGATTGATACATGGGATGTTTTAGTTGAAAAATTTCTTAAACAATTCTTTCCGGCATCTAAAGCCGTGAGACTTTAAGGAGAAATTGTTACGTTCACACAAAAGCCAAATAAAACTCTATATGAGGTGTGGACAAGATTTGGAAAGTTGTTAAGAGGATGTCCGCAACATGGTTTAGACAGTTATCAAATAGTACAAATATTCTACCAAGGATGCGACATCACTACACGAAAAGACATCGATATAGCAGCTGGTGGTTCCATTATGAAGAAAACCGCAACTGAAGCTTACAAAATTATTAATAACACAGCATCCCACTCACATGAGTGGCACCAAGAAAAAGATATCGTTAGATCATCTAAAGCGGCTAGAGCCGATTCTAGCCATGACTTTGATTCCATTTCTGCAAAGATAGATGCTGTCGAGAGACGAATGGAAAAGATGACTAAGGATATTCATTCAATACGAATTAGTTGTGAGCAGTGTGGAGGACCACATTTGATAAAAGATTGTCTCAGTATTGAACAAACGATGGAACAAAGAGAGAATGTTTCATACATGAACCAAAGGCCTGGAAATAATTATCAGAATAATTATCAACCGCCAAGACCAATCTACAATCAAAATCAGAATTATAACCGAAATGTTTCATAAAACAACCAACAAGGTCCTAGCAATCAACAAGTATCTAATAATACTTACAATCAGCAAAGACCTATTTTTCAAAACAAACCACCACAAACCGATGATAAAAAGCCAAATTTAGAAGATATGATGTCGAAGCTAGTTGAATCTCAAACGCAGTTTTTCACATCTCAGAAACAAATGAATGAACAAAATGCTCAAGCATTTAGAAATCAACAAGCTTCTATTCAAAATTTGGAACAAGAAGTGAGCAACCTAGCAAGGTTAATAGGTGAAAGAAAACCGGGAAGTCTACCTAGTGATACAAATGCTAACCCCCGGAATGAAACAGCTAAAGCCATTACCACAAGAAGTGGTATTAAACTTAAACCACCTGAAATACCTGTAATTTCTGATGAAGCTATTCCTACTCTACAAGAACCACAACCTGAGCAAGATAAGAAAATAGAACCGGTAGTTGAAAAGGTTAATGAAGATAACACAGTTAAAGCTAAACCTTATGTTAAACCATACCAACCACCACTTCCTTACCCGAGTAAAATGAGAAAAGAAAGACTTGAACCCGAGCAATCCAAATTCTTGGATATGTTTAAACAGATAAATGTCAATCTTCCTTTCATTGATATGATTTCAGGAATGCCAAGATATGCCAAATTCTTGAAAGATCTAATCACAAATAGAAAGAAAATGGAAGAACTCTCGGCTGTTACTATGAATGCAAATTGTTCTGCAGTGCTGTTGAATAAGATACCAGAAAAATTATCAGATCCAGGAAGTTTCACAATTCCATGTTTTCTGGGTAGTCTTAGTTCAATAGAAGCATTGGCAGATTTAGGTGCTAGTATAAATTTAATGCCGTATTCACTATACACTAAACTAGACCTTGGAGAATTAAAACCAACACGAATAAGCATACAACTAGCCGATCGATCAGTAAAATATCCTAGAGGGATAATGGAGAACATGCTATTTAAAGTTGGTACTTTAGTATTTCCAGTAGATTTTGTTATTCTGGATATGGAAGAAGATTCTCGAGTTCCTCTCATATTAGGAAGACCATTCTTAAACACAGCCAAAGCAATGATAGACGTGTTTGGTAAGAAACTGACCCTAAGTATAGAGGATGAGAGTGTTACCTTTTTTGTTGATAGAGCCATACAACAACCGCAATCTACAGATGATACATGTTATTATATTCAAACTATAGATTCACATGCAGAATTGTTAGAAGAATTTCCAGAATTACAAGGAAGATGAGAATGTTCTTTAGGAGAAGGAACTGAACCAATTGATGAAGCTGAAATGTTAGCTACACTTATGGCTAATGAATATGAACCAACAACAGAAGAAATTCAAATGTTAAAAGAAGAAGACAGATATTGATACAAATCATCGATAGAAGAATCACTGACATTAGAGTTAAAGCCACTTCCAAACCATTTGGAATATGCTTATTTACATGGTGAATCTGAATTACCTGTAATAATATCGTCTTCTCTTACTGAAAATGAAAAATCTCAACTTATTTCTGTGCTAAAAGCTCATAAACCAGCTATTGCATGGAAAATTCATGACATTAAAGGCATAAGTCCTTCGTATTGCACACATAAAATCCTTATGGAAGAAGGTCATAAAACGTATGTCCAACGCCAACGAAGACTAAATCCTAATATGCAAGATGTTGTTAAGAAAGAAATTATTAAACTACTTGATACAGGATTAATTTATCCAATTTCTGATAGTCCATGGGTAAGCCCAGTTCAATGTGTACCTAAGAAGGGTGGCATGACTGTCATCACAAATGAAAAAAATGAGCTTATTCCTACTAGGACTGTAACAGGATGGCGTGTTTGTATTGATTATAGAAAATTAAATGACGCCACCAGAAAAGATCACTTTCCCTTACCTTTTATTGATCAAATGTTGGAAAGATTAGCCGGAAATAGTTACTATTGTTTTCTTGACGGTTTTTTCAGATATTTTCAAATTCCAATAGCACCCGAGGACCAAGAGAAAACCACATTCACGTGCTCTTATGGTACTTTTGCTTACAAACGCATGCCATTTGGACTTTGCAACGCCCTGCAACCTTTCAAAGGTGCATGATGGCGATTTTTCACGACATGATAAAAGAATGCATGGAAGTTTTCATGGATGACTTTTCAGTCTTCGGTGATACATTTGAATCATGTCTAGTTAATCTTGAACGAATGCTTATTAGATGCGAACAATCAAATCTAGTTCTTAATTGGGAGAAATGCCATTTCATGGTTAGAGAAGACATCGTTCTTGGTCATAAAATTTCAAAGGAAGGAATTGAAGTGGATAGAGCTAAAGTAGATGTAATTGCTAAACTTCCACATCCCACCAATGTTAGAGGAGTTAGGAGTTTTCTAGGGCATGCCGGTTTTTACCGACGTTTCATAAAAGATTTTTCTAAAATTGCCAATCCTATGAATAAACTCCTAGAAAAGGATGCTCCATTCATCTTTTCGGATGAATGCATCAAATCTTTTAATATTCTTAAATAAAAACTCACTAATGCGCCGATCATGATAACTCCAAATTGGAATTTACCATTTGAACTTATGTGCGATGCAAGTGATTTTGCAATGGAAGCCGTTTTAGGACAAAGGATTGAAAAACGATTTCTACCTATTTATTATGCTAGTAAGACGTTACAAGGAGCACAAACAAATTACATAGCTACTGAAAAACAACTCCTTGCCATTGTCTTTGCTTTTGACAAATTTCGTTCATATCTCGTTCTAGCTAAAACGATGGTCTATACCGATCATTCTGCTCTTAGATACCTATTTTCAAAACAAGATGCTAAACCAAGATTAATCCGTTGGATCTTACTCTTACAAGAATTCGATATTGAAATCCGAGATAAAAAGGGAGCAGAAAATCTCGCAGCTGATCATCTTTCTCGTCTTGAAAATCCCGAATTAGAAGTTCTAAATGAATCGGCCATACAAGATAACTTTCCTGATGAATATCTCTTGAAAATCGATTATAATAAAATTCCATGGTTTGCAGATTATGCAAACTACTTAGTATGTGGATTCCTTGAAAAAGGGTTATCGTACCAAAAACGAATGAAATTCTTTAGTGATATAAAACACTATTACTGGGAAGATCCACATTTGTTTAAAAGTTGTCCCGATGGAATAATATGCCGATGTGTATTCGGGGATGAAGCCAGTCAAATCTTAAACCATTGTCACACAGGACCAACATGAGGGCATTATGGGCCTCAACTCACAGCAAGAAAAGTTTACGATGCTGGATTCTATTGGCCAACAATTTTCAAAGACGTACACCTTCTTTGCAAATCCTGTGATGCTTGTCAAAGGGCCAAAAAAATAAGTCAACATGATGAAATGCCACAAAACGTCATTCAAGTATGTGAAGTATTTGATGTTTGGGGTATTGACTTTATGGGTCCATTTCCAAAATCTCATAATAATCTCTATATTCTCGTTGCAATTGATTATGTATCTAATTGGGAGGAAGCACAAGCTCTCCCAACTAACGATGCACGAGTTGTAGTCAACTTCTTAAAACGTGTTTTTGCTAGATTTGGAACACCGAAAGCTTTAATAAGTGATCGGGGTACTCATTTTTGTAATAATCAACTTGAGAAAGTTCTGAAAAAATATGGAGTAACTCATAAAATCTCTACCGCTTATCATCCACAAACAAGTGGACAAGTTGAAAATACCAACCAAGCATTAAAACGTATTCTTGAGAAAACTGTAGGATCAAATCCGAAGGAATGGTCCATGAAATTGGAGGATGCACTCTGGGCTTTTAGAACAGCCTACAAAACTCCAATTGGAACCACACCTTTTAAACTCGTTTACGAAAAAGCATGTCATCTTCCAGTAGAAATTGAACACAAAGCATTTTGGGCTTTGAAGACATGTAATCTTGATTTACATGAAGCCGGACATCTACGGTTAAGTCAATTAAACGAATTAGAAGAATTAAGGCATGAAGCATATGAAAATTCGTTAATCTATAAGGAAAGAACGAAGAAATGGCATGATAAAAGAATCAGAAGTTCAAAAGAATTTAAGGAAGGAGACAAGGTTCTTCTTTTCAATTCACGATTCAAGCTATTTCCTGGAAAATTGAAATCAAGATGGTCTGGACCATTCATAGTCAAAAGAGTTTTCCCATATGGAACAGTAGAATTAATAAATTCAAATGGAATTGAATTTAAGGTTAATGGTCACAGATTTAAACATTACATAGATAATCCAATGTAAGTTGACGATGAAGTTAATCACAATTTCGACACCATAACTAACTAAGTGTGGGAAGGTTCGAATCTTTTTAGGGTAATATATATTTCTGTTAGAGTTAGATATTCTCTTTTCGTGTAGTTTCCGAGAATGGAATCCGAATGGTCTTTCCCTAGCAGACCCTAAAGAACTAGTCTTCTCCCCCCATTCTGAATTTTTATTTTTTTTAGGTTTTACGAGATGAAGAATTCCTTTGATTTAAACCATGGTCTAATGCTACACGCTTTGATTACTAAACGTAATAATGACACCCTCCCAAGTGACTTGGTGTCGGTAATAAGAACCAGATGTGATGAAGTAAGAAAAGAACTCAGGAACAATCATAATAAGACACATTTTGGTAAAGAAAAATCGAAATCCGCAGTGAAAAGAAGAGCACGACACCTTGAAAGATGTCATAAATGCAGAAAATGGTCACACGAAGGAAAATGCTCGACGAATCAGACATATTCCGATATCGAGTTTGTTACTTTATGCAGAGAAGGACCGTACATATGTTTAGAAGAAAAGTTGTTGAATGCTCGAGGTTATGCCTACGTAGCTATGGAAAACCAATTAGTCCGACTATACTACGAGTCGGCTAAAGCAGGTCACTGAGAATTCTATCTCACAGGTAAGTATGTACAGTTTTTATTTTTATTTTTATTGCTTTCAACCTTTTGATATTAAACGCTAAATTGTTCGCTATAAAGTATTAAATTGATATTCAATAAAATTAGGTTTTGCAACCGAAATTATTGATATCATACAAAAATTTATTACATCACTGCGAAATTTACCGTTTATTCATAAGGTATAAATATCTTTAATCAATCAACCCAAAATATTTTAGAAATTCATCAAGAGTAAAACTAGGTTATGGAACCGAAATTACTTTACCGAAAAGAGAGGCGTATATTTTTGATAATATTTGATTGATTAAAGTGGGATAAAAGACCAAAAAGATTTTTAATTTTTATTTTTACTTTTTTTTAAAATAAATATTAAATTAATATTGTAAACTTTTTAAAATCAATATATTTAAGTTTGTAAATATTTGAAAAATTAATATTTTTAATATAAGTTTGTATGTTTAAAAACAAAAATATAATATGAATTTGGTGTGAATTTTTAATAATATTAATATGAATTTTTAATTTTATGCATTTTAAATTTAAGTTGGTGAGAATTTAAAAACAAAAATTTACTTTATTTCACTAAGTTAAAAATTGATTTCTAAAAATTCGTCGTAAGTTGAAGACTAGGTCGTTGAACAGGAATTGCTTAACCCGAGGGCGGGACGAGAAATTTTGTTATCATTATTTTTAATCTTATTGATCTAAAGTATGCAAAAAACATTAAAAAACCTGAAAATCTTTGCTTTTAAAACAATCACTTTAAAATGACAAATTTTAAATTTTGTTGAGAGACGGACTAGGTAAAAGTACCGAAACTACCTCTACCTAAAGTAAAAGCAAATAAAATTTTAAAAATTATTCATTTAAATTGTTTTAATAAATAAAGGTTTTATAAAAAGAAAATATTATGTATATATTTGTTTGTAGTTTATATTATGTACAAAATAGGGTAAAATAGCACACTTTCAAAAACTGGCATTAAGTTCAGCAAAAGCTACTAATTTTAACGACAAGACGTAAAATATCAAATGTGATATAAAACAATAGGTTTGCAAACTCGGTATTTTTAATCATTTTTCTACACTAATCACCCTCATGAATTTAAATTTTTATTGATTTCTTGCAAATGAGGGCATTGCAAGATCTCAAGTGTGGGAAGGGGTTAAATTCTTTCGGTTTAAACATTTAATTTATACACTTAGTTTATTTGCCAAATTTTGTGAAAATTTGGAAAATCTTCAACTAAATGAACTCAAAATCATGTTTATACATATTTATGAACGATAAAACTAGGTGTTAACATCGAAATTATTGTTACCTCAGAAAGGACATAAATTGAGAAACAAACCAAAATGTTAGAATTCATTTAAAATGGAATAGAGGACAATAAAAAGGATAATAAAAGCCAAGTGTGGGAAAAATTTACCAAGTTATTTAAAAACATATATCACATATTTTTGTACAAATAATTGAAGATACTTTTGTGTTGGACAAAATTAACCGTTTTACCCGGTAAATTGTAAGATATTTGAAAGAAAGATGGATCTACACGATGAATCAATTCCATCATTAAAAGGAAGTAAATTCTTCCGAAAAAGACACGCGCTTCTTGATTTAGGCCAGGAAGTTGTCATCCAGACCAGTTGTAGAGTCTACGAAAAACCTTGAAAAGTTTTCTCGAAAATCAGCTGGAAATCCACGGACCTCGGCATCAAACAGGGTCGCCAAGTGGTCAGACTTATCCTAACCATGAGAGGATCTGTCTCGTAAAATGGGGAGGGCGCCGTGCAAATTAGCTTGATAAGACTAATGAATCAGACCCCCAGAAAGGATAATCTCCTTAAAGATTAAAAATCAGCTTTTAAGCCTGATATTACTCAATACTTGAGATTGACTTTAAAGATTGAGAATTACAAACTCATGGAATTTGATGATATCTAAACTCGAGCTTGAACGAGAAAATATTTTGATCAAAATTACAAACCGATTTGTTTTCTGAAAACCCATTTTTAATGCGTTCATTACCATTGAACGAAAAATCCTAGGAATTCACCTGGAATTCATTAGGTCACCTGAACCAAATCGGGTGTCAACCATAAGAACGGTGGTTGCATAGCATGGTCAAAGACAGGACCTTATGCCAGACCGAAAAACTATAGGGTGATCTTTACTATTGCTCCTACCAAGGATAGTAATTGCATCCGACACGTTATAGACCATAATCAAAAGCATGTCACGGAACATTGCCTTAACAGTTACTTGTTCAACGCTTTCCTTTACAACCGGACGGTAGTTTACCGAAAGGTAATATACAGAGCAAGTAAACTGGACGTGTTGCTTTCCCAATACAAGGTTAGCAAGTGGGTGACACAAAATCGCAAGTTTTGAGCTAAAATTTTCAAATCTGAAACCCACCAAACCCACAAAAACAATTTACAAACACCGGTGAAGGGTTATTTCGGAAAACTTATTTAGGGTAAAAACTAGATTAAATTTTTAAAAGATCAAATGTTTTCATAAAGATCCAATTTCCTAAAGGATCTAAATTTTCATAGTCATGTGGGACTGTAAACCACATCGTTACTACCATTGTTCATACCGCCGTATAGAAATCACTGATGTACAAAGTGTGAAAAATAAAGAAGTGATTCTAGTATTTTTATTTCAAGACTATATTGCTTGAGGACAAGCAATGCTCAAGTGTGAGAATATTTGATAATGCTAAAAACGAACATATATTTCATAGCATTATCCTTCAAGAAAGACAAGCTTTTGGTTGCAATTGTTCTATTTACAAGTGATATTCGTTTAAATAATAAAAGGTGAAGACAAAAGACAGATTCGACTATTTGAAGACGCAAAGGTCCAAAACGCTAAAAAGTACAAGATACAATCCAAGTGGTTCAATTTATTGATGAATAACGTCTAAAATTGACAAGAGTACAAGCCGCGAAACATAAAGTACAAGATATCTAAGCATACGAAAAGGCGTTCGAAAATCCGGAACTGAGACATGAACCAACTTTCAACGCGCGACGCAACGGAGCTGAAAGTACAAGTCAACTATGCACAAGAATATAATATAATATTTAAATAATTAATAATAATAATAATAATATAATAATAATATATAATAATATCTCAATTTACAAATTGAGAATTAGGAACGTGCATATGAACAAGTTGATTTATTCAACTTTACCAAATTTCAAACTTGGTACAGTAATATATATGGCTATAAATACCACATGCAGAGAACAAGCATCGACATCTTTTTCTATTTTCCTACTCTATATACATAATATATGTATAAATTATCACTCCAAATATTAATCTCAATTTGTAATTTTAATTTTAAATTAGTGATAATAATAAGGTTAGGTTAGTCGAATGTTTTAAGGTTTTGTAAGTTGAAACTCTGTCCGTGTACCGCTACGCTAATAACACCCACTGTAAGTTATGTTTAATTTTTTGTTAAATTAATGTCTCGTAGCTAAGTTATTATTATGCTTATTTAAATTGAAGTAATCATGATGTTGGGCTAAATATTAAAGACGGGGTAATTGGGCTTTGTACCATAATTGAGGTTTGGACAAAAGAACGACACTTGTGGAAATTATACTATGGGCTATTAATGAGCTTTACATTTGTTTAATTAAATGATAGTTTGTTAATTTAATATAAAGATATACAATTGGACGTACATATAAATAACCATATACACTCGATCGGACACGATGGGCGGGATATTTATAAGTACTAATAATCGTTCATTTAACCGGACACGGAGATGGATTAATAGTCAATGGACTTATTAAAATAGGGGTGAATTATATACAAGGAAAATTGGTGTAATTATAGTTTAAGTCCCCAATTAGTTAGAATATTTGACTTCGGATATAAGGATAATTTGATGAGGACACTCGCACTTTATATTTATGACTGATGGACTGTTATGGACAAAAACCAGATGGACATATTGAATAATCCAGGACAAAGGACAATTAACCCATGGTAATAAACTAAAATTAACACGTCAAACATCATGATTACAGAAGTTTAAATAAGCATAATTCCTTTATTTCATATTTAATTGCACTTTTAATTATCGCACTTTTATTTACTGTCATTTTATTTAATTGCACTTTTAATTATCATACTTTTTAATTATCGCAACTTTATTTATTGTCATTTTATCTTTCGCATTTTAATTTATCGCACTTTAATTATTGTCATTTACTTTACGCTTTAAATTAAGTCTTTTACATATATAATATTTTACATTAGGTTTTAACTGAGTCTAAAGTTTTAAAATTGACAAACCGGTCATTAAAAGGTAAAAACCCTCTTTTATAATAATAATAATATTTATATACATATATTTATATTTATACAAATATAGTTTTAACAATATAGCGTTAAACTTGGATAGCTCCCTGTGGAACGAACCGGACTTACTAAAAACTACACTACTATACGATTAGGTACACTGCCTATAAGTGTTGTAGCAAGGTTTAGGTATATCCACTCTATAAATAAATAAATAACTTGTGTAAAATTGTATCGTATTTAATAGTTTTTCATAATAAATATATAACTATTTCGTATACACCTCTACACACATCACCTAGCAAGTATTAGTGATGTTGATTATACTCCTAGATCAAGTTGCATGTTAGAGATTCAAGGGTTTTGAGCTTCTTCTCCAAAAGTCGCTACTCTCACTCTCTCACACTTGCACTCTAAAATTTTCTGCACATATGAGAAAATGAGGGGTGTTTAGAATACTCTAGAGACTTAAAATGGGTTAAATTACCCTTTTACCCTTCTCCTCTTAAGGTAATTAGAAATATGGGTTCTCAACTAGTCAAAGTGGAGTCAACACTTAATTAAATAAATAAATATATCTTAAAATAAAAATGGATTGTTACAACTCTCCTCCACTTACCTCGGATCACGTTCTCGTGATCCATGCTCGATATTAAAGGTAAGCACCTCAACATTAGCACACCTACTATCTACATTTAGGAACCACGTTCAATAATCTTGCTAGACACGACCACCCTTCGAAGTCGAGACCCGACGTTTGTACCACCCCTTGATACCCCTTGATAGGACGACGATCTTATCACTCGCTAGCATTCACTAACGGGCATCACCACAATATGTACTCTTAGGAAACACGAAAAACACCATGTATCCCTACAATTTCTCCCATATTACAACCTGAAACAAATTATTGAAAGTGTTGGTTAAATGTATTTGTAATGAACTACGTTTTGGTAAAGTAAGAGGTGTCAAATTGGGTATTTTGAAAAGAGTCACAAAGTGTTAATTTGGGTAAAAATTGAAGCGACCCGTCGTAATCCATCTGGACGAAGTCTTCAATATTTGGTCCCATTGCGAGGTACTGACCTAAATATGCCATGAACGACTCCAAGTAATATCTTTAAAATGAGCAAATGCACAGCGGAAGATTTCTTTCAGACCAAAACAGTAGCAACATCGAACCTGCAGTATCATTTAGACGATGATGGTGGTGCTTATCAAGTTGGGGATGACGTTTGAAAGAAACATAAGAAGAAAAAAATAATATAATAATAATGAAAGTGTGGTTGTGAATGTGATGGTTTACGGACAAACAAGCTGCAACACAGATGGGTTATAGCAGCTGCAAGTATATATGTCTTCCTTGTTTTAATTCAAACAAAAGCAGTAAACAGAAGCTATGATGGTTTAGTGGTTGATGGTGGTGACTGCAGCAGTAAATTGGGGCTGCAGGTGGTTGTTTAGATCGAGCTGAAACAAAAGAAAACAGAAAATTAAAAGAAGATCGCTGCTAGTAGTGAAGGTGACGAGTTGGTGGTTAGTTGTGGTGGTGATCAAGGTGGGGAATCATGATGAAGGTGGCGATGTATGTTTGAGTTGAAGTGGGTTTTCATTTGGGTTGGTAACTGAGCAGCTGGATAGCAGAATTCGATTAGAGCAACAATAGTTTGTCTTATGGGTGGTGTTCGTGGTGTCTCAGAAATGGAAAAACATTAGCAGCGGTTACAGTGGTAGTTCGTGGTGGTTGAGGAAGGTGAAGGATGGTGAGGTGGTGATAGCTTCGGTTGATAGGAATAAGAAAATATAGTTAGTGATGGTTGTCAAGTTCTTGTCGATTAAAATGGTGATCGGTTAAGAGTGAGGATGATGATGTTTTTGTAGCTTCGTTAAGCAACCACAAATTGTAGAAACAAGGCAGCTAGTAATGGTCCGATTAGTATTGGTGAATGTGAGCCGATGGTGACAAGTTGGTGTGGCGGTTTATTGTGGTTGCACAGTGGTTGTTTGGTGAAGATCGAATAGCAATTCAGGCTGAAGCTTAATTCACGAAGTAATAGGGGATACAAGATGATTAATTATGTATATGTATGCTGGATCTTGGGTTAAGTAAACCCAAAAAGTGGTGAAAATGTTGAATGTTTACTGAAAAATAACAAGGTAATATATAGATAAAGCAAGGAGAAAAGAAAAACATTAAGTTAATACAACCTTTTAGAAACAATAAAATGTGTGTTTGAAAAATGTAGCCATCTTTATTCTACTTTACAACTCATGCACAGTTGAGTTTATTTGTTTTGCTTGTCTTCCATGAAATTAAACATCCACAGAGTAATATATAATAATAACAATAATAATATAATAATAAATATATACTTTTAATACAGTAATCTAAACATGTGAAAATATGAAACAATAATAAGAATATTGCAGTAGCCGGAGGTTTGTAATATTGTGCCGACAGTTTTCCACGGAGTGCTATGTCGTGCTCCGTTGATAATTAGTGGCGGATAAAAGTACACAGAAAAATCCCAAAATTTTATATTAAATTCCTTTATTTATTTTGGTCATTAAATGCTTACAATCATTCAAAAAAAATTGAGCGATCTTTAGTACTCAATCTCAAGTAAAATGTACGGAGTGTTAGAACTCAATTTTAGATATTTAAATATATTTTTTAGCAACTTTAAAATTGATAAAACTTAATTATGGACTATCGTTTATTTTTAACTTCTCATAAATTCGAATTTAAACTCATTTCAGGTTGATCATAAAAATTGATCTGTCGTTCGAGCTCAATCCCAACTAAAATATATAAATTAATTAAAATTCAAAATAAGATAGTAAATGTATTTGCAACTAGTCTGAAGTTTACGTAGTCTATTAATGAGCTTTTGTTTATTTTAAAATCACATAAGTTTAGATCACTTATTTAAATACCAACGAATCGACAAACGAGTATTACTATTATTTAATAATTAAAATTTATATATAGATTCCTAATAACTTTTATTATATTTTATATTATTACAATTCAAATTATTATATATATATATATGTATGTAGTTAAATATATATATGTATATATATATATATATATATATATATATATATATATATATATATATATATATATATATATATATATATATATATATATATATATATATATATATATATATATATATATATATATATATATATATATATATATATATATATATATATATGCCCTATTTACAAATAGTTGTTCGTGAATCGTCGGGAATGGTTGAAGGTCAATTGAACATATGAAACAGTTCAAAATTTTTGAGACTCAACCTAACAAACTTTTCTTATCGCGTCAAAATATAATCTCGTATCGAGAGTTTGATTTAAAATTAGTCAAAATTTTCCGGGTCGTCACAGTACCTACCCATTAAAGAAATTTCGTCCCGAAATTTGACCGAGATCGTCATGGCTAACAATAAGAATGTTTTCCTGACGAATATGAGTTGATAAATAGAGTTTTATCTTCATTGAGTAATATGGATAAAATAAATCGAGTATTCGAAGCGTGCAAGTGAAGCTATTACAAAAGAGTGAAATGAAGTAAATAGAGGTCCGTCTTAACTTTTGATGTAGTCATTGTTGATTTCCGGAATTCAAGAAATTTAATGATAATCTTCAAAATCTATATAAGATTCAGTTCTTCGGTGAATAAGGAAATTTTGGATCCTCTTTAATTAAATGTGGTCATCTGCCTTGATTGCTATGTCTGCTATTTTCACTATAAATTAACCTTCTTCGTTCCATTATTTTCACCACTCCTATACTTTCTTCCTCAATCCTTACTTCCAAAAGATCCATTTAGATGCTCAATCCTATATTGATCTTTGCTATTTTATTGACCATATATACAGTCATACTTCTTTTCAATCTTCCACCAGAAGAATATTTTTACTTCTACTATGCTCTAGGGATTATTGTATTTATCATTCTCCCGTGTCTTTATATTGCTATAAGCATTGATATACACGGTTTGTAATTTCTATGTTGTTATCGTGCTTATATTTTCCCTTGTATTTCGGAGATCCATGCTTTTGTTTTCTCTTCTCGACTTTAAGTAAAGTAAATAATCGTTTAGAATTCGTAGGTATGAAGTTTAGATTGAACATAACTAATGTTCTAAAAAGAAATTGTGATAGCACGATCTGATTTGTTAAATTACCAAAAATCACGGAAGTGATAGGATTATCAAGAAAATATTTTCTCGATATGTTTAGAGGTTAAATAGGATGTAAGAGTTATGTAACATGGCACATGATGGGGGTATGATTTATAAACCATCATCACGTTCCATTAGAAATTCAGCATGACTTACTGTAATATATAATCACGTTGGACGGGCATCATTATATTATACTAACTCATGCTTCAATTCCCAACACTTCTCCAGGAATTCATTCATAATTTAAACTTAAATTTTACAGAAGGATAGAAACTAAAACAGTTTATTTTACGATGTAACATAGATAACACGAGGAGATAGATAATTTCGAACAAAGATATTTATGAAGGTATCTTCAGAAATATCGAAGATATTTATAATAAAAGATACGATGATATTTTTTTTTTTTGAATTTCTTAAGGTCGACGGTTGATGAAGAAATTTGTCCGCAAGGATTTAGAGTAGTTAAGGAGCAAGATATTTGCTAGATATTTCGTCAGATACTGAATCATTTGGATTCGTTAAGTACATATCTACTCCTGGTGATTTGTCTACAGACTCCTTCATGGTTTGCTCAATCCGTTTTTTTTTTCAGTACCAAAATTTCTATAGAGCGTTTCCAACATTCTATTCTTTATTATCAAACTTTTGGCCATTAAGACCATCTACAGTGTTGCTGCTTCATCAGCATTCAAAGTTATCCTAACTGAATCATTGGTTATTGATATCGGCCAAAAAGTCACGTTTTTACCCCCGATATTGAACCTTAAAACCATAAAGTTCCAAACTTTATCGCCAAAATAGTCACTTTGTTGGTTAATTTGGTAGATTTAGTCATTACGAAGGCTATGTTTCAAGAATCACTAAAAACGGATGAGAAACGAGGAAAAACGAGCAAAACCGGCTAAGACGATTAACTCGCGTTTAAATAACTTATTTTATAATTTTTGGAAAAGTTTAATTACTTAATCTCATGTTGTAGGATATTCAATTACGAACGCGTGGGCGCAAGAATCGTCAAAAACGGAACTAAAACGAAGATTCTAGAGCGAAAACGGTGAAAGACCAGAAATCAAGTTCGATCCTGAAAAAACGGTCTGCCAGTACCTCTTGCCAAATGGCCTGCCTGGCTTGCAAACGGGTTGCCAGTGCCCCTTGCCAGTACCCCTTTCCAAACGGCTTGCCAGGTGTTTTTCAGAAAAAACGGCCTGCCAGTACCCCTTGCCAAACGGCCTGCCAGGCATTTTTCAGAAAAAACCCCCTGCCAGTACCCCTTGCCAGTACCCCTTGCCAGGCATTTTTTGGCAAAAAATTACAATTTTGACCTCAAGCTTTGCTTATAAAAGGAGGGCTTCATTTCTCATTTGAAGACACACCATTCTTCACTTCTCTCTCTAAATATCTCTCTATAGTCGCTCTCTAGTGATCTATAGGAGATTAGTTCTCTCTCTACTTTCTCTCTCTAGATTCTAGAGAGAGAAAAGTACATAGATTAGGAAATGTAATTATCTCTCTATTGTCACTCTCTAGTAATCAATAGGAGATTAGTATGTAGTTAGTAATAGAAGCTTTCAAGCATTGTAACGCTATGAATATTATGAAGAAATACAACTGTTATTCTGCCGACATTATTGGGTAATATCTATCCTTTCTTTTATTAATTCATCATAATGTTCTTGTTTGATGTTTGTGATTTATTAATGATTGAAATGTTTGTTGCCATAATGTGTGAGTAATTGCTTGATTGTTTGCCATGATTTAATAATATTAGTTAGGGATGATTATCGTTTCATACTCGCTTTCTGTCTATGATATTAAACCACGTTATTATCGTCCTTCCACCAATAAACGTGATTAAAACCTTTTATAAAGTCGACATTATAAGGGTAATTAATTATCTATGTTTATACATTGGTCAAGGTATGAACCCATCGGAAATACTATAAAGTACATGGGAAATTACCGTAGGACCAGATCAAGACATTGGTCAAGAGTATAAGACTCGATGAAATACTGTTGCAACAGTAGAGTATAGTGTTGATGTACTATAGGACCACTTGAGCATGGTCAAGGTTAGAAGCTAAGGAACCACTATAAGTCTAGTACATGGTGGATAACAAAGGGATTTATTGGGTAGATTTAAGTAAGGGCTGGTTTAAGTCATAAATGGGAGTTTAACGCACTACAATACAAACTAAGCTTATGAATCTTCAAGGATGACTGAGAACTATCAGATGTTATAATATGTCTACAAACCCTTAGATTTTACCAAACCATTGACAGAAAAGAATTCGAAACACAATCATAATCACTCACTTGGGTGATACACTAAGGTGTTAAGAAAGGTTGGATATTATCTATATAAGGCTACGCTACTTTATTCGTGCGCCCAAGGTATGCATTGCATTCAAGATGGGCCACTTATATTCTTAAACCGGATAAAGCGTCGGGAGTTGAGCATAGCCCATCCGATCATGTAACGACCCAACCCGTATTAAAACCGGCCCATAAAATTTTTTCCTTTTAATACGCGTTAAATAATACTTTAGGTCCCAATTGTTTTTCCATAAACATCTTTAATACAATAGGAGGTTTAATAAACCTTAAAACATTTAATACATTGATTAATTGTCCAAACGAACATACACGACCCGACTAGTTTAGTTTCCAACCAAAACCGAGCATGGTGATTTGGGACTACGCTACCCAAATCCTAATCGAATACAAAAGCAAGATCTTCTTAGCAACCTAGCCAAGATCTCTAATCCCCAAGCTTACCCGAGCCGCCAAGCATGCGAACCTATAAAAATATCAACAACGAGAGGGTAAGCTAACGCTTAGTGAATGATAATATACTACATACATATATATGTATAAAATGGACACGCCACACAAATATCAAATACCGCATACCGAAGCATCCATGTATAAGGCAACTACACTAAGCATACCGTACGATCTCTAAGCAACAAGCTAAAGATATCAACAAAGTATAAGTTCACCAACGACGATGTGAACAACGCCAATAAGCTACACTCAGAGGGTTAGCTACAACACAACATTACATTAATATATATAACAATATAAAATGAATAAGGTTAACCCCTTATCCCATTACCAAATACCAAACGCCACAATGAAGATTGGCCGAACTACACGAGCCTTAGTAATCCGAAACCACACGAGATTACTATCTTCACAACATCGAGGTTGGCCGAACTACACGAGCCTTAGTGAATCTGAAAACACACGAGATCACTACCTCAATAAGATGACCAAACTACACGCGTCATCATGAGTCCGAACTACACGAGACTCACTTCCAATAAGATGACCGAACTACACGCGTCATCGTGAATTCGAACTACACGCGATTCACTTCTCAACATCAAAACCCACGGTCACGGGATTATAAAATCTACCACATCGGGGTCATCCATTTCACAACAATATCAACCCTTCGCCATTGGGGTTATAACATCCAAATCACAACCACGTGTGATAACGTACATACAAGCGTGTACCTCGCCAAAGGTGGTCAACCAAAACGCACAACCGTGCCAATTGGACTCATACAAAAGTCCATCAAATCTACCTATATGTGAAGTGAGCTCTATAACCGAGAACCACTTCACCCGACCCGCACCCATCCTACACATACATATGCATATAGGATATTAACACTCACCTGTCGCCTTGAAGAATTCTTCCAAGTAATCCGCAACTCGTCAATGGAAAGTACTTATTCCATTTTTACAAATTCAACAACACACTTAGATTGTATCTACAAACCAACCCAATTCGACACTTAGTGCAATTTCGACCCAAATGCACTTCCAAGGACAAACCTCGTCCAAACTAACCAATAATCACTAACACAAGTGATAATGGTCCTAATATGCCAATTAAACCCGAACACAAGTGTTAAACACTTATCGTTCTCAAAATCGCCCATAAACCCTAATTTTGACCCATAAGGTCAAAATCTCACCATTTACAAGTTTTGACACCAAAACATGTTTAACTCGATTTCATACATCAACTTAATCCATTTCAAGTTTATAAACCTCAACGAATCGACATTCGGGTTATAATCCTCAACAAACCCTAATTTCGACTCTAGTCAAAGTTAGTCAACCACAAGAACCCTAAAGGTCTCCAAAGCACCAATAATCACTAATACTAGTGATTATACACCATTCTCAAGTCTTAAACATGGTAAAATCATTAACCAACCCAAAACTCGCCTTTAACACTTATAAACCCGAATCTTGGTGTTAATCTTCAATTAACAACTAAATGGGTTCCATCTATGAATCATACAATCAAAAGCCCCAAATTTGAATGATGAACACGAAAATGAAATTCGGAGTTAGAGCTTACCACTAGTATCACCGTGTAGCTAAGAACGAGGAGAACAAACTTGTCAACTACGCCAAAGATCAAATCCCGCTTCTTCCTTTCCAAAAATCCCTTTGAAATTTAATGGGTGTTTGAGTTTTGAGAGAAAAATGAAAAGAAAAGGAAAATGAAATTAGGAAAATGAATGAGTGGATGAGGTTAAAGCCTCAAATCTGGCTCAATCGTGAAATGACCAAATTGCCCTTGAACTTCATTTAATATTACAAGAATCTGGTGCCAGTTCGTGCAGTTTGCCGCGCCGCGGCCTTAAATGTCGCGCCGCGACATTTGACTAAGTCTGGGATCATTTTAAACCAAACTTCTGATCTTTGTTTCAGTAGAATGCCACGACGCGGCCTCGTTTGTCGCGCCGCGATCCAAAGCACGACCTGAGCCCTTCTCCCGCGTACAAGACTTTAACACCCGAACACGTCTCAAATCCTTCAAACTCCTATCGTACATACCCAATACACCTATAAATCATATACAGGGAAAACGGGGTGTTACAACTCTCCCCCACTTAGATTCGATCACGTCCTCGTGATCCTTGTCACTTAACCAAACGGACCACACTTCACGGTCCTCAAACATAAGTCCCAACCGACTTTCCTAAGCAATTCTTCCCAATGAATTGCCTTCGACAACTAAATCGTCACCCGCAATTTATCAATTCCACAATCCGAGCACTAGCACTAACACAATCCCTCACATCAGGAAAACTCAACCAATCTCGTATCGAGATACCAATCCCTAGCGTACCAAACCAAGTACATCGCTAGTAACAACCACACATCAGAATAAAGTCAACCATCTAAACCGACGAAGACCGATCCAAACGACTATGGCAATGCTAATCCCAAGGTATACAAAATCGACTATCGTCACACCCGTAACAACACGTGAGAAAAACACGGCTATCGCCTCACTAATCATACAACATGGTCCTCACGACCCCACCATCGGCGTATAAAACAACCGATAGTTCAAACATCACGGTCCTTACGACCCCACCATCGGTGTATAAAACAACCGACAGATCACACAACACGAAGACTGGCCGAAAACACACGCGCCTTAGTGAATCCGAACTACACATGACTCACTACCTTCACCACAACAACAATCGGGATTGGCCGAACTACACGCGCCTTAGTGAATCCGAACTACACGAGAGTCACTATCCCGGAGGAATGACCAAACTACACGAGTCATTTGTGAATCCGAACTACACGAGACTCACTCCTCAATACAATGACCGAAACCACACGAGTCATTTGTGAATCCGAACTACACGCGACTCACTTCCACAATAAGATGACTGAAACCACACGCGTCATCGTGAATCCGAAACCACACGCGATCCACTACCATGATGAAGTCAGTGGACCCGAAGATCATGCTTCACCAATCTCAACACCGGATGAAGTCAGCGGACCCCGTCAACGGTCATGCTTCACCGATATAACACCTCGCTCATGATGAAGTCAGCGGACCCCGAAGGTCATGCTCCACCAATCGCATACTCCCATGATGAAGTCAGCGGACTCGAAAGTCATGCTCCACCAATCAATAACCATGATGAAGTCAGCGGACTCGAAAGTCATGCTCCACCAATCAATAACCATGATGAAGTCAGCGGACCCCGAAGGTCATGCTTCACCAATCAACGCCCTTTTGGCCTCGAACGAGTAGCGTAACATCGTGCTCTGCTACACTATAGTGAACCCTAACGGATACCACTAACCATCCACACAATCGAGCAAGAACCACCTATATCAAACATAGGCACAAAACAAAAGTTCTCTAGAAGAGAATCCGATACGCACATCCCTTAACCGAGGGATTTCACCTTGCTCGTCAAACACGTCCATTATCTCTCAACGAGATTTACCACATTACCACATCGGTGATAATTCAAATCCAAAATCATAAGTACAATTTAACCGAAATTGTACTCTACCACAAACCGACCAAAACTAGGTCCCAACACAATTTTCGGACCTACTAAAACGTCATCCGAAATCTCACCTTAAGGCCTCCTCGTGCGGGAGTGTAACTCCCCCACTTGGAACTACGTTCCATCTCCACAACTCGTACAACCGTACAATGCTACCAAAGGTAGACTTTACAAACGATTGGGCTCACACGATCCATCACCATATCTTGCTCCAGCCTTGAGTACACGAAGGATTTCAATCAATCCTTAAACACTTTGAACAAAAAGTGTACCATGATTTCACAAACCATACCCTCGCAATCATCCAATTGCTTTAGTTTGTCAACTTCCACCTTGTCACTCATGTACCTAAGGGTTTCACTTCGGTACCCTAAGTACAATGTAACCACAACATAATCGGAGTCGAACACCACGCTAGTAGGTATAAAAGAGGCACCTAATGTCGCGTCTTATATACTCCATTACCAACATACATCGAGATTCAAAACACTCGATCTCAAGGTTTTCAGCCACTCGTCGAACCTCACGGTTCATCGACCTCCACACAAAAGCGAACACGCGCTTAACAACTGAACACTAAAACCCATTTCCATGGCTTGGTAGAAATATTTCCAAATACTAAGGAATGCTTGGTGGCACCAAGTCTTACGCCCTTCACCCGACAATTAACGTCACCATTGGGTACTTCCATTAGGAACGTCACCCATAACAATAATATGCACAACACAAGGCATTTTACAAACTCAAATTCAACGGCACTTAATAAATAATCAAAGGGCATATTTATTAAAACGAAACGTACCTTAACGTCTCCTTGCCGCACTCGTCCCCGCTAACTTGGGACATTCCGACTTACGATGTCCTTCTTCTTGGCAATTGAAACACACCATACCATCACCCTTTGGTACCGAACATTCCCAAGACTTGTGACCCCTCAAGCCACAATTGTAACATCTAGATGCACTAGAATCCGATATACCCGTCCGCGTACCACCCGTGCTCACACTCGGACCCTTAGTCCTCTTACTCGGAGCACCATACGAAACAACCCTTCTCTCACTTGAAGGTTCACAAATATTTGATCGCGTATACGACTCGAAACCTCTAGCCACGGCGAATAATTCCGCAAACAATTTCGCGTGACCCCGGCTAATCTTATTCTTCAACTCATCATTCAAGGTTCGATACAAATCTTGCATTAACAAATTATCATTCCCCAAATACTCCGGGCAAAAACGAGCCTTCGCCATAAAGGTCGTCTTGAGAGTATTCAAATCCATAAAACCCTGTTGCAAATTTCGCAACTCATTACGCATTTCCGACAAATCGGCTGAAGTCCGGAATTCCTCGAAGAATTCCTTCTTAAACCCGTCCCATGATGACGCCATAAACGGTTCACCACCGACAAGATCAATCTTACCATCCAACCAATCCTTTGCCCTACCCCGCAACAAACTAGTAGCGAGTCTCGTCTTTTTCTCAGGAGGGCATTCAATAGTACGAAAACACCCTTCGACATCCGAGATCCAAGTTGTGCTTACCAAAGGATCCGGTTTCCCGTTATACATCGGGGGTTTAATCCTCATGAAGCTCTTAAGGCAACGCTCCATGTCACTACTACCACGAAATTCGGAATACTTCCTATCCTTTTCTTCTCGAAACGCACTCATTTTCTCCGCAACGGCTTCCGCAACTCTAGAGTTAAACTCCTCGTCATTCGTCTCAATCTTGTTTCGCGTCGTCATTCTAAAGAATGCAAAACGATTAGATCACGAACGTATAAAGCAACACGCATAACACCGCCCCATCTTGCTCAACACTCGTCGTACATCACTTGCTAGACACGATTTGCACCCGTAATAAGGTTTGCAAGTCCTTATTACGCACACACGCCGTATCAACTCGTTAGTACAACGACCGCCTCGCTCGATGATATAAACAAACACAAACAAAATTCTACGCGATATGCACATACGCGAGAATTATTATCACAACACAATTAATATATTAATAATATCCGCATTACTAATATAAACGTTAGTTCACCTACAAACAAGGCACTAACTATAACCTATTTCGACCCGTAATCCTACAAGTCCCGCAACAAATAAGCACACACAAAAGTCTAAGTCTAGGCACCTATCTCAAGTCACCTACATCCCTTAGACCATGCTCTGATACCACTTGTAACGACCCAACCCGTATTAAAACCGGCCCATAAAATTTTTTCCTTTTAATACGCGTTAAATAATACTTTAGGTCCCAATTGTTTTTCCATAAACATCTTTAATATAATAGGAGGTTTAATAAACCTTAAAACATTTAATACATTGATTAATTGTCCAAACGAACATACACGACCCGACTAGTTTAGTTTCCAACCAAAACCGAGCATGGTGATTTGGGACTACGCTACCCAAATCCTAATCGAATACAAAAGCAAGATCTTCTTAGCAACCTAGCCAAGATCTCTAATCCCCAAGCTTACCCGAGCCGCCAAGCATGCGAACCTATAAAAATATCAACAACGAGAGGGTAAGCTAACGCTTAGTGAATGATAATATACTACATACATATATATGTATAAAATGGACACGCCACACAAATATCAAATACCGCATACCGAAGCATCCATGTATAAGGCAACTACACTAAGCATATCGTACGATCTCTAAGCAACAAGCTAAAGATATCAACAAAGTATAAGTTCACCAACGACGATGTGAACAACGCCAATAAGCTACACCCGGAGGGTTAGCTACAACACAACATTACATTAATATATATAACAATATAAAACGAATAAGGTTAACCCCTTAACCCATTACCGAATACCAAATGCCACAATGAAGATTGGCCGAACTACACGAGCCTTAGTAATCCGAAATCACACGAGATTACTATCTTCACAACATCGAGGTTGGCCGAACTACACGAGCCTAGTGAATTCGAAAACACACGAGATCACTACCTCAATAAGATGACCGAACTACACGCGTCATCATGAGTCCGAACTACACGAGACTCACTTCCAATAAGATGACCGAACTACATGCGTCATCGTGAATCCGAACTACACGCGATTCACTTCTCAACATCAAAACCCACGGTCACGGGATTATAAAATCCACCACATCGGGGTCATCCACTTCACAACAATATCAACCCTTCGTCATTGGGGTTATAACAACCAAATCACAACCACGTGTGATAACGTACACACAAGCGTGTACCTCGCCAAATGTGGTCAACCAAAACGCACAACCGTGCCAATTGGACTCATACAAAAGTCCATCAAATCCACCTATATGTGAAGTGAGCTCTATAACCGAGAACCACTTCACCCGACCCGCACCCATCCTACACATACATATGCATATAGGATATTAACACTCACCTGTCGCCTTGAAGAATTCTTCCAAGTAATCCGCAACTCGTCAATGGAAAGTACCTATTCCATTTTTACAAATTCAACAACACACTTAGATTGTATCTACAAACCAACCCAATTCGAACTTAGTGCAATTTCGACCAAAATGCACTTCCAAGGACAAACCGCGCCCAAACTAACCAATAATCACTAACACAAGTGATAATGGTCCTAATATGCCAATTAAACCCGAACACAAGTGTTAAACACTTATCGTTCTAAAAATCGCCCATAAACCCTAATTTTGACCCATAAGGTCAAAATCTCACCATTTACAAGTTTTGACACCAAAACATGTTTAACTCGATTTCATACATCAACTTAATCCATTTCAAGTTTATAAACCTCAACGAATAGACATTCGGGTTATAATCCTCAACAAACCCTAATTTCGACTCTAGTCAAAGTTAGTCAACCACAAGAACCCTAAAGGTCTCCAAAGCACCAATAATCACTAATACTAGTGATTATACACCATTCTCAAGTCTTAAACATGGTAAAATCATTAACCAACCCAAAACTCGCCTTTAACACTTATAAACCCGAATCTTGGTGTTAATCTTCAATTAACAACTAAATGGGTTCCATCTATGAATCATACAATCAAAAGCCCCAAATTTGAATGATGAACACGAAAATAAAATTCGGAGTTAGAGCTTACCACTAGTATCACCGTGTAGCTAAGAACGAGGAGAACAAACTTGTCAACTACGCCAAAGATCAAATCCCGCTTCTTCCTTTCCAAAAATCCCTTTGAAATCAAATGGGTGTTTGAGTTTTGAGAGAAAAATGAAAAGAAAAGGAAAATGAAATTAGGAAAATGAATGAGTGGATGAGGTTAAAGCCTCAAATCTGGCTCAATCGTGAAATGACCAAATTGCCCTTGAACTTCATTTAATATTACAAGAATCTGGTGCCAGTTCGTGCAGTTTGCCGCGCCGCGGCCTTAAATGTCGCGCCGCAACATTTGACTAAGTCTGGGATCATTTTAAACCTAACTTCTGATCTTTGTTTCAGTAGAATGCCGCGACGCGACCTCGTTTATCGCGCCGCAATCCAAAGCTCGACCTGAGCCCTTCTCCCGCGTACTAGACTTTAACACCCGAACACGTCTCAAATCCTTCAAACTCCTATCGTACATACCCAATACACCTATAAATCATATACGGGGAAAACGGGGTGTTACAGATCAGAATCTTCAAAACCTAGTTCCTCGTGACATGCTAATCGGGAAACCGCTTAGTAAGGAATCTAGTGTTCACACCAAGGTATATCTACCCAAGGAGTGTCTCACAATCACCCCGACACTACGTTATCTTAAATCATGGTGAACCACCTCTTCTCTGTCCTTAGCTGTTGCATGCTAGCTAGCTTATTTTAATTATATTGCTTTAATATCTTAATTACAATTATACAACTATTCAACCCAACTATTGCCTTTACACAATTTGATATTCCGAATAAAAGTGGTGTCTAGAATAAACCGGTTAGACTTGGTTGTTGGATTTTCCGAACAGTCGCCAATTTATTGGGACCAAAAGGATCCTGCCTCTCCACACAAGGTGTACCTGGCCACTAATCTTGGATTCTAAATTCTATATAAACCCAATCTTAATTACTAAATTATCTAGATAAGCTTCGTTTCAAATTCGACCGCTCAAGGAACGACTCTAGGTCATATTTACCCTTGCTAACCCATAGGAAGGAATAATAGATTTAGGCCTCGCATATATAAATTAAACAATCAACTTCTTCTGTTGATATCCTGAATTGACGTTTTGCGACCTAACGACACCGCATAAATAAACCGTTCGATTCCGGCATATCAGGAGGTAGTTAAATTTTTGGCGCCGGTGCCGGGGAGCGGTAGTACGATTTGGAGCCTGTTTAGATTAGTTAGTTTTTAGGAGAACCTTTTGACTGAGACTAGCTTTGTTAGATGTTACTAGTTTGCCGTAGTTAGGTTAGATAATATTAGCTTAATTTAGATAAATTAAAAAGTTTAAAATGGACTTCCTTATTAGTGAACCTTTAGGATGGTTTAACCTACTTAGAACACTAAGAATTCTTCCGACACATCCTTTCTTCTATCCGATATCATACATTGTACCCATCCGACGAGATCCGAACTTACATGCCGATAGTTCGACGATGGCCGCACGCATCACTCTCGCTGACATCACCAAACCCTCGTTAGAAGGACGAGGAGGACCGATACTCTATCCAGAGGTTAACGGAGTGTCTTTTGTGCTTAAGCATAGCATCATACAAGTCATTCAGAATCACTGTCTATTCCATGGCTTACCAACTGACGATCCCAACTCTCATTTAGATAGATTCCTCTCCTGATCCAACTCATATAAGCAAAACGGGGTTGAACAAGATGTAGTTCGTCTGTATCTGTTCCCCTATTCCTTAACACTTCATGCAAAAGCCTGGTTTGAGGGGTTAGAACCCAATTCTATCACCTCATGGGAGGAAATGGCAACAACTTTCTTAATCAAGTACTTTTCTCCATCAAAACAAATCAAACTTAGGAATGATATCGTAAACTTTCAACAAGTATGCGATGAATCACTCTACACTGCATGGGAAAGATTCAAACATGCTTCGAAGATGCCCGAATCACTGTCTTGAGAGCTCTGATCAGATTTTGACCTTCTACAAAGGTCTGAATCAGAATAGTATGTCTAATCTTGATGCTGTTTCTCAAGGTAACTTCATGAACTTCACTGCTGACGAGGCCTGGAGATTAATCGAGGAGATGACTATGCACCATCACGATTGGAACACGGAAGATCACATTTCATCAGCAACACCGCTTTCCGCCTCCGATCCTATCCAAACCATAAAATATCTCTCAGAACAAATAGAAAACCCCACTAAAGAAGTTGGAGAGCTAAAGAAACTCCCGCAACATGTTTCTCAAGTGCAATTATGCCAGAATTGTACTGAACCACATCCGGCCAAGGTATACGAGGCTGAATGTGAGGACTCTATTACCTACTCCGATAAGATCCTAGCTCATACACAAAACCCACCCACTAAACCCATTACCCCACCAGAGATAAGTCCAGAAGATGTCCTACTGCAAATCATCCACATGATCACAGCAAGACAAGATGCAGCTGACTTAGTCATGACTAATCACCTGAGTAGTCTTGAAAATCAAATAAGCCAGCTAAATCAACGTCTTGATTCTCTCCTAAAAATGACTCAAAGGTGGCATATAGCCAACCTTCAGTTTCTTCTAAGGAAAAGAAACTAACTAATACCCGTTCAGTAGTAGTCATTGAATCATCACCTAAAACACCCATTCCATTCCCGAGCCGTCTCAAGCAAAGACATAACAAGATGAAATCTTTCAAGCTTGACGGTAAATTTTTGGACACTGTGTCTAAAAATCCTCATAGTAAGAAGTATTTTAGAAAACTCCTATCAACCAAGGATAAGGTACCCGAAGTACCCAATGTCCCGCTAAACGCGGATTGTTCAGCCATTCTCTTAAATACTCTTCCTGAAAAACTAGGGGACATCGGACGATTTACCCTTCCTTGTTCTATCTACCAATCTGGTACTATCTATTCTCTCGCTGACCTTGGTGCTAGCATCAATCTCATGCCCTACTCACTGTTCTAGAGACTCAAAATTGGAAACCTTAACCCTTCCAAAATGAGCATCCAACTAGTTGACCAATCCACTAGATATCCTAAGGGAATAGCTAAGAACGTCATGGTTAAGGTCGACAAATTCCTCTTTCCGACTGACTTTGTGGTTATGGACTATAAAGAAGACATGAAAACCCCTATCATCTTAGGAATGCCTTCCATGAATACAGTCAAAGCGATCGTTGACGTTTATTCACGGACTATCACCTTGAGAGCCAGTGGAAAAGAAGTCACTTTCATGATCGACGAGTCTGTATGTCCTTCTGATAGGAATGCTGAAGTAAATACCATCTCCACTAGGAAAGTCACCTCTTATTCTGAGAATGAAGAGAAGAATATATAAGTAGAAGACAAGAAGAATAACCACTCCACACCAACCCAATCTTCACTCCCACCTTATTTTGATCTTTTAATGACTGGAAGAGACTTTGTTCTAGAAGAACTCTCTGAACCAATTATACTTGAATCTCCCAACCAGAGTGACGAGGAGGTGGATGAATAAATTGAAATGGAGAGCCCGGAGAAGAAGAAAGAGATGGAGGATTCTAGCATCGAAGTAGTTTTTAATGTTGCTACCATATTGGAGACGTCAATGGATATCGTCCCACCTCCATCCTTAGAGTACAACATTATACCAACCTGAAGTCACAAAGAAGAAAGACGGGTTTTGCGTCAGGGCTACCCTATAAACCATCACTCAACTACATAATGACATAGACATCATGGAGTGATGAGGACCCCTTTGACCAACCTGCACAAATCAAGGAGGTAGAAGAAACTAATAGCTTTGTTATACCTCAAGTTAAACAAATCATTCACTTCAAACCACCTTCTCCTCTCATTGGACATACCTTATTCTATGTCTGCTTCAATCTCATCTGTATGTTCCAATATTACCTCATGTATCTACTGATGGATGCAAGGGAGCCGCCTAGATTTTCTGAGAAATAAGGCTAGAGTCAGGCTCGTGACTCGAACAAAAACAAGCGCTTCTCGGGAGGCAACCCGTGTGTTTATTTTTTATATCTTTAGTAGTAGTAGTAGTAGTAGTAGTAGTTAGGTTAGAATAATTAAGTTAATTGAATAAGTGAAAAAGTGAAACTTAAAATGAGATTTTCAAAGTTTCTTACTTGTCATGAACTTAATTGCAATATTTACATCATTTTCAAAAGTCTTAAAATTAAAGGCAGTCAACACTTTAAGTATGGGATTAAGCTTTTTAGTCATACACTGATTTGTTGAATTTTCAAAAACCTAATTTTGAAACCCTCAAGTTTCCAAATAACTTTTTTATCAAAACGCAAATCAGTGAGTCTATGGCCTAAAGCTTAATCACCTGTCTAGGTTTGATCCTTTCCATTTTTTTCTAGTAATAGACAATTATTGATGCCTGTGGCGGAGACTCTTTGAATAATGATGAAAGAACAAGGAAACCCGTTGATTATTTCATTGCAAGTATTGGTGAATGTTGTATGGAGGATGAGAACGCCCTAATGAGCTAGAGTACACTTCAAGAAGAATGATTCAAATCCAACAGAAGATGGTTCCGACTCAGTCTACCTTCAGATCCTTGGCTCACAGCCGCACCTAAGGGGAGTAATTCGTTTCTTTCTCTTCGTTTATTTAGTTTGCTTCCTTATATCCTTAAACTATACCCTATCCTAAGCTTATTAGTAAGTGTGGGATTCCAACACAATATTGAGCTTAGAGACATTTTCCGACATGTCAAACTCTAAGTGTGGGATTTTAGATCCCTAAAATCTAAGAATGAACATTAGGGACAATGTTCCTCTAAGTGTGGGATAGCGGTGTAGTACACCGTAATTAGGTATGGGATGCTCGAAAAATGTTCTTAACATAAAATTTTACTAAGCTTTTCTAGTATACCTACTATTTAGATTCTTTATCCTCAACGTAAATTTTTTAAAATTTTTGACTAAATGATACTTTCTGAAAAAGTACTTTCGAAAATCAAGTTTGTTTGTTCTAAAATTAAGACAAATGAGGACATAAATCTTCTTAAGGATGAACCGATTCTCTAAAAGAGCATTGCATGACTAGGCATTATCAACCCAATATAATTGCTGTGAGGCACCCCAAAAATGGCTTAATAAGCATTCATTTTTTATGCTTCACTATCTTTCCGTTGAGAGTGCCGATGTTAGCATTTAGAGTTAGAACTTGACCTTGACATACATTTCGAGGCCAATGGTTAGTAAGCACCATACGTGGTGTAGGTGCAATACTCCTTCCAAAATCATTCTGAATAGAGAAGACAAAAACCATCCGTTTTCGTTTCCACTCCACGCATTTAAACCGACCAACTCACCCTAAAGAGTTGATGAACCAGAAAATACTCACCCCAAATTCACTATCAAATACGTTACCCTTTCCACCCACTTTCCTTTCTCATTTCCAAAATCTAGAAATTCAAAGAGATAGATCGACCAAGTTTACTTCAAACACTTGTCGAAAAATTCCGAAATTCCAGACTGTTTTTGATAGGTCAAAAGACCTATTTCTGGTGAAATACCTTTCTCTCTGGGCACAAGAAGAAATAGACAAAGTTACGAAGATGGGATATGCAAAAAAAAAAAAAAAAATTGAGCAAAGTCTCAAAAATAAAGAAGAGAAAAGTCTTCAAATAAAAATCATATATTCCCAAGAAAATGAAGATTGTGACCCAGGAGATTGCAGAAAAGAAGCAAAGTCTTCGCTGAAAATCAGCACCCTCTAAAGGAACTCTTCAACAAAAATAGAGTATCATCTTTCCTAGAAAAAGTATATCCTCATGAAAATGAAATCTATCGATTCTCTCTAAATTTCAATGGTTCGATAATCACCCTTTTCGCCATATCAAAGCCTTCGCGTTTCTCCACAAACCAACCTTTAAATCCGCTCTTCCTCTTGAAAGAATGATTAGGGAGAAGATCAGTGCCGTCCTTATCTAACCGGTGGAGATTTAATTCTTGGTCAAGCCTATAACAATACTTGCAACATGACTGGCTATGAGCGAATTCATTTCATAGATTGATAGGGAACCCCAAACACTTGAGTGATTTGAGTGACCCGTGTAAGGAAGCCAAAGTCATGTAACCTCCTCTCATGCTTGCAGAGATAGTTTCTACCCCTTTTAGAAGACGATTTGTCTGATCTTACTCTTATAATAAATAACAAGCCACTTAAATAATAAAACGGAACCTCAGGAGCATCCTTGAACTCAAAATAAAAGAGAGGTTTGCTTGAGGACAAGCAAAGTCTAAGTGTGAGATATTTGATATCGGCCAAAAAGTCAGGTTTTTACCCCCGATATTGAGCCTTAAAACCATAAAGTTCCAAACTTTATTGCCAAAATAGTCACTTTGTTGGTTAATTTGGTAGATTTGGTCATTACGAAGGCTATGTTTCAAGAATCACTAAAAACGGATGAGAAACGAGGAAAAACGAGCAAAACCGGCTAAGACGATTAACTCGCGTTTAAATAACTTATTTTATAACTTTTGGAAAAGTTTAATTACTTAATCTCATGTTGTAGGATATTCAATTACGAATGCGTGGGCGCAATAATCGTCAAAAACGGAGCTAAAACGAAGATTCTAGAGCAAAAACGGTGAAAGACCAGAAATCAAGTTCGATTCTGAAAAAACGGCCTGCCAGTACCCCTTGCCAAACGGCCTACCTGGCTTGAAAATGGGTTGCCAGTGCCCCTTTCCAGTACCCCTTGCCAAACGGCTTGCCAGGCATTTAAAAAAAAAAACGGCCTGCCAGTACCCCTTGCCAAACGGCCTGCCAGGCGTTTTTCAGAAAAAACCCCCTTCCAGTACCCCTTGCCAGGCGTTTTTGGCCAAAAATTACAATTTTGCCCTCAAGCTTTGCTTATAAAAGGAGGGCTTCATTTCTCATTTGAAGACACACCATTCTTCACTTCTCTCTCTAAATATCTCTCTATAGTCGCTCTCTAGTGATCTATAGGAGATTAGTTCTCTCTCTACTTTCTCTCTCTAGATTCTAGAGAGAGAAAAGTACAGAGATTAGGAAATGTAATTATCTCTCTATTGTCGCTCTCTAGTGATCAATAGGAGATTAGTATGTAGTTAGTAATAGAAGCTTTCAAGTATTGTAACGCTATGAATATTATGAAGAAATACAAGTGTTATTCTGCCGACATTATTGGGTAATATCTATCCTTTCTTTTATTAATTCATCATAATGTTCTTGTTTGATGTTTGTGATTTATTAATGATTGAAATGTTTGTTGCCATAATGTGTGAGTAGTTGCTTGATTGTTTGCCATGATTTAATAATATTAGTTAGGGATGATTATCGTTTCATACTCGTTTCATCCAGAATTGATTGGTTGATCGATTCCGGTTATACTGCTTTTGGAGCTCAAGTGGAAATCCATATCAGAATAGTTGTCGGAATCCGAGGAATTTAAACTAGTTGCTGGATTCACCTTGTACAATCAAGGAAATGATTTTTGATATGTAATGATTTTTGAATATCGGATGATATTCTAATTACATAGAATACCTATATATAGTACAGGAGATCCCGTAAATTACGGAGGGAATTAAAGAAAAGTGTCAGATAAGGTCTAATGTGATAAAATATGAATTCGTCTGTACACCATCTATGCAATAATTGCAATAAGATGTGTCGAGACTGAAAATGATAGGTAGATATTTTTCGACAAGGAATGGTAAGCAAAGCTTTTGACATGCAGACAAGGTCCAAGTCTAGACTCATTAATGTATCTTAACAACTACTAGGTCGAAGTCCAGACTCACTAATGCATCCTAACAACTACCAGTTAGACGCACTAATGCAAGACCTGGTTCGCTAAGACCACCGCTCTGATACCACATGAAGCGACCCGTCCTAATCCATCTGGACGAAGTCTTCAATATTTGGTCCCATTGCGAGGTACTGACCTAAATATGCCATGAACGACTCCAAGTAATACCTTTAAAATGAGCAAATGCATAGCGGAAGATTTCTTTCAGACCTGAGAATAAACACGTTTTAAAAGTGTCAACCAAAAGGTTGGTGAGTTCATAGGTTTATGATAAATAATAAAATTCATAATTTTGATAGACCACAAGATTTAAATGTGCATGGTACAAATGGGCCCGAATCCTACACCCACATTTAATGTACATGCGATTTCCTTTAAATATTTACACATATCTCGTGTACGAAATCTTTTTTTTCCAAATGCATAATAATCGTACACATATCTCGTGTACAAAATATCATACACATAACCTGTGTATAAAAATCATTCTCTCGATATATAACATTCACTTTGATTTCTTTGCTTGGTAACCGACCTTAACATTTAATGCGCATCATAAATATCCCCAAAATAAACAGAACTTTCAATCTGTAATAAATATATAAACCTCGAAGTACTAAACACCACGCCCACTAGCTCTTTCGTCTAGTGAACATTCTGGGTGGGGGTGTTAAAACCGGTAGCTACCTTTAAGATTCACGTGAATTAGGGGCCATACCCGTTTCCTAATTCTTAGGTTACCAAGCTATAATAATCAAGGGGAAATATTCACATAAATTAGTGGCAATTATAACGTCTAACTAATTCAATAATAATCAACAGAACTTCTGTCTGTATAATAATTCATTCGAGGAATGTTTTGCTTTTGTCTATCTAGTTAAACATTTATAAAAGCATCTCATGTATTCTCAGTCCAAAAATATAGATTTCAAAGGCATTTAATAAAACAGTTGTAAAAACATTACATGTATTCTCAGTCCCAAAAATATAAAGAGTAAAAGGGAATCAAATGAACTCACAATACGATATTTTGTAGTAAAAATATGCTCACGACGATACTGAACAATGCAGGGTTGGCCTCAGATTCACGAACCTATATCAGGTATATATATTAATACATATATAATCGTAATCAAACAATTTATTTATATTATTATTAATTGTTAGTTTAGTAAATTATGTGTTTCGTTAATAATTTAATTAACTATATTTATTTTATGTATACTTTAGATAAATAATGTTAAAATAATAATTTTAATGTTAAAAATAATAATGATGATAATATTAATAATAATTATAATATTCATAAAATTAATAATAATAGTAATTTTCATAAAATAATATTAATATTCATAAAATGATAGTAATGATAATAAAAATAAAAATAATGATAATAATAGTAGTTTTTAATAAAGATGAAAAGTTTAATAATAATGATAATGAAAATAATAATTTTGATAATAATACTTAATAATAATAATAATAATAATAATAATAATAATAATAATAATAATAATAATAATAATAATAATTTTATTACTAATGATAATATTAATAATAATACTATTTATCGATATTACTAGTAATGATAATAATATTAGTAATAACTATAATAATAATAATAATAATCATAATTGTAATGATAATAATGATAAGTAATATTTATATTAGTAATAATAATAATAATTATAATACTAATAATAATAACAATAACAATAACAATAATAATAATAATAATAATAATAATAATAATAATAATAATAATAATAATAATTAATAATAATAATAATAATAATAATAATAATAATAATAATAATAAATATAAATATAAATATAATAATACTACCTTTAAGAAAAGTGTAAATGTGTTAGTCGATGGTGAGCAGACAAACGAAACAGAAATTGAGCAACATCATTCGATCATCGTACATCATTATCATCATCATCATCATCTTCCGTTTATCGATTATCATCATCATATAATCATCGTGATATCATCACTGACCTCGTTCATCATCATATTCGTTTCATCATCTTCATCATATCATAACATCATCATCGTTCATAATCACGTATCGTTATCGTCACTATTCATCATCTCCTTCGTGTGGGTGTGTGTTGGGTCACGAAAGGAAATAACTACAGCAGCAGCCATTGCTATTGTTCTCGATAGAAATAGAATAGTGCAGCTGCAGTCCTTACGGTTTAAATGGTGGCGATGATTATAGAACAGAAAACAGTAGCAGCATAGCATCAATGGGTTTTGGGTTGGTGGTTCTCCGATGGTGTTTGGCGGCCAAAATAGTAGCAACAGTGAACCTGCGGCATCATTTAGACGATGATGGTGGTGCTTATCAAGTTGGTGATGGCGTTTGAAAGGAACAAAAGAAGAAAAAAATAATATAATAATAATGAAAGTGTGGTTGTCAATGTGATTGTGGTTTGTGATGGTTTACGGACAGCAACACAGACAGGTTATAGCAGCTACAAGTATATATGTCTTCCTTGTTTTAATTCGAACAAAGCAGTAAACAGAAGCTATGATGGTTTAGTGGTTAATGGTGGCGACTGCAGCAGCAAATTGAGGGTGCACGTGGTCGTTTAGATCGAGCTGAAACAAAAGAAAATAGAAAATTAAAAGAAGATCGCAGCTAGTAGTGAAGGTGACGAGTTGGTGGTTAGTTGTGGTGGTGATCAAGGTGGGGAATCATGATGAAGGTGGCGGTGTATGTTTGAGTTGAAGTGGGTTTTCGTTTGGGTTGGTAACCGAGCAGCTGGATAGCAGAATTTGATTAGAGCAACAATAGTTTGTCTTATGGGTGGTGTTCGTGGTGTCTCAGAAATGGAAAAACATTAGCAGCGGTTACAGTGGTAGTTCGTGGTGGTTGAGGAAGGTGAAGGATGGTGAGGTGGTGATAGCTTCGGTTGATAGGAATAAGAAAATATAGTTGGTGATGGTTGCCAAGTTCTTGTCAATTAAAATGGTGATCGGTTAAGAGTAAGGATGATGATGTTTTTGTAGCTTCGTTAAGCAACAACAAGTAGTAGAAACAAGGCAGCTAGTAATGGTCCGATTAGTATTGGTGAATGTGAGCCGATGGTGACAAGTTGGTGTGGCTGTTTATTGTGAAGATCGAATAGCAATTCAGTGGTTGTTTGGTGAAGATCGAATAGCAATTCAGGCTGAAGCTTAATTCATGAAGTAATGGGGGATACAAGATGATTAATTATGTATATGTGTGCTGGATCTTGGGTTAAGTAAACCCAAAAGGTGGTGAAAATGTTTACTGAAAAATAACAAGGTAATATATAGATAAAGCAATGAGAAAAGAAAACCATTAAGTTAATACAACCTTTTCGAAACAATAAAACGTGTGTTTGAAAAATGTAGCCATCTTTATTCTACTTTACAACTCATGCACAGTTTGAGTTTATTTGTTTTGCTTGTCTTCCATGAAATTAAACATCAACGGAGTAATATACAAATATAATTATAATAATATAATAATAATAAATATATACCTTTAATACAGTAATCTAAACATGTGAAAATATGAAACAATAATAAGAATAGTGCAGCAGCCAGAGGTTTGTAATATTGTGCCGACAGTTTTCCACGGAGTGCTATGTCGTGCTCCGTTGATAATTAGTGGCGGATAAAAGCACACAGAAAAATCCCAAAATTTTATATTAAATTCCTTTATTTATTTTGGTCATTAAATGCTTACAATCATTCAAAAAAATTGAGTGATCTTTAGTGCTCAATCTCAAGTAAAATGTACGGAGCGTTAGAACTCAATTTTAGATATTTAAATATATTTTTTAGCAACTTTAAAATTGATAAAACTTAATTATGGACTATCGTTTATTTTTAACTTCTCATAAATTCGAATTTAAATTCATTTCAGGTTGATCATAAAAATTGATTTGTCGTTCGAGCTCAATCCCAACTAAAATGTATAAATTAATTAAAATTCAGAATAAGATAGTAAATGTATTTGCAACTAGTCTGAAGTTTACGTAGTCTATTAATGAGCTTTTGTTTATTTTAAAATCACATAAGTTTGGATCACTTATTTAAATACCAACGAATCGACAAACGAGTATTACTATTATTTAATAATTACACTTTATATATAGATTCCTAATAACTTTTATTATATTTTATATTATTACAATTTAAATTATTATTATATATATGTATGTATTTAAATATATATATATATATGCCCTATTTACAAATAGTTGTTCGTGAATCGTCGGGAATGGTTGAAGGTCAATTAAACATATGAAACAGTTCAAAATTTTTGAGACTCAACCTAACAAACTTTTCTTATCGCATCAAAAATATAATCTCGTATCGAGAGTTTGATTTAAAATTAGTTGAAATTTTTCGTGTCGTCACAAAAATTACCCTTCAGGGTTTGATCCCGGAATGGGATTGGAAGATCCCGTAATGGGATCGAGAGTGATTTTCATAAATTTTGACAAGAACAGGATCCCATAGTGGGACAGTTGAGATCCCATAGTGGGATCTAAAAAATAAAAAAAAAAATTATCGTTTTTCGAGTAAATGGTTCATGGTCGTTTCAAGTGGTATCAGAACATGGTTTAAGGGATTGAGGAGCTTGCTGGTATGACCTAACTCCGTGTTTGATGATATGACCCGAACTTGTTATGTTATGTGCTTTGATAGAAGCTTAGTAGCTGTTGGATATATATGTGCACACTTATGCATATTAATTGATAAAATTGATGTTATGGCCTGATAGGAGTTTACTACCTATAGTATGTAGGTAGACATACGAGAAATGTTACATTGATAAGTGTTATTTGAATCCAATGTGATAGCAAAGTAGGAATGAATAAAAGTGACAGCTTCATGCTAGGTAATTGTAGCGACCCGTCCTAATCCACCTGGACGAAGTCTTCAACATATGGTCCCATTGCGAGGTACTGACTTAAATATGCCATGAACGACTCCAATGTAATGTCTCTAAAATGAGTTAATGCACAGCAGAAGATTTCTTTCATACCTGAGAATAAACATGCTTTAAAGTGTCAACCAAAAGGTTGGCGAGTTCATAGGTTTATCGTAATCAATCATTTTCATATTTTAATAGACCACAATATTTTCATTTCCATTTCTCATAAATATACATCTCATATCAGGCATTTCGCACTGCATAGAGGTAAAAATCATTCATATGGTGAACACCTGGTAACCGACCTTAACAAGATGCATATAGAATATCCCCATCATTTCGGGACTCCCTTCGGACATGATAAATTCGAAGTACTAAAGCATCTGGTACTTTGGATGGGACTTGTTGGGCCCAATGTCTGTTCCCTAATTCTTAGATTACCAGACTAAAAAGGGGCATATTCGGTTTAATAATCCAGCCATAGAATGTAGTTTTAAGTACTTGTGTCTATTTCGTCAAACATTTATAAACTAGCGCATGTATTCTCGGTCCCAAAAATATATACTGCAAAAGCATTTAAAAAGGGAGCAAATGAAACTCACTATACGATATTTTGTAGTAAAAATATGTATACGACGGAACTGAACAATGCAGGGTTGGCCTCGGATTCACGAACCTATATCAATTATATATATTAAAACATATAATCATAATCGAACAAGTTTGGATATTATTATTAATTGTTATTTCAGTAACTTGTATGTTTTATTGGTAACTATATTAACTATATTTATTTTATATACTTTAGATAAATAATTAGTATTTATTATGAAAATATTAATGTTGTTATGCGATATGTTTTAAATATATTCTTATATAGCTATTTATTTGGTAATATAATATCAATAATAATAAATAAAAATTTGTATCTTTTTATGATAATAATAATAATACTAAAAGTAATTAGATTTAGTTATAATACTGCTATTAATAGTTTTGATAATAATATTAATAATAAAAGTAATGTTAGTAATAATAATGATTTTTAATAAAAAAATAATAATGATAAGATAAAAATGTTAGTTTTCATAAAAATAATATTTTAAATAATAATGGTACTTTTAATAAAAATGATGATTCTAATAGAAATTTTAATAGTCATATTAATAATAATACTATATATTTTAATAATAATAATGATCATAATATTAATTATACTAATAATCTTATTTCTAATATTGATAATAATAATAATTACTTAATAACAATCAATAATAAATAATAATAATAATAATAATAATAACATTAAAAATAATAATGAAATAATAATAATAATAACTACCTCAAAGGAGTAGCCCTTAAAAAAATGCCCAAGCCCGGGTTTGAACCCGCGACCTCCCGCTAACACACTAACACCCTCTACCATTTGTCTGATTCTATTTTCTTGATCATAATACCAATCTAATTCCTTTTACCATATTATTCGTATTCATCTTCTTCATCACAAAACTTAAACTGATTATCATGACCATTATCACGATCTCATTATCTTCATTTCATCATCATGTATTATCATAATCGTTTTATTTATATCATACACTAGTCCTAATCTTTACGTGAATCCTCGTCATTATTTTCATAATCATCGAATTCAGTTTCATCATAAAATCACACTCATGATTTATCCCATTTAGAATGGGGTTCGGCCCAAATAGGAAATAGAGTATGGCAGTCCATCAGTGGTCCAACAATTTACGGCCCATCTATTTTGGATTGATCTAAATGGTTAGCCCAATTAATTGAACTTTATCTCGAGTGTTTTGCAGTTCATGAAATGCCTCAACTTGGATATTAATTAATCCATCGTTACTAGACCCGGTTTATACTAGGAATACTAATACTAAATTAATTATAAAACTTATACCTTTAAACAAGTTGAATGGGTGGTGTTATTTGTTTTAGGGTTGTCGGCTACAACAGAAGAAAAGAGAAAAACGTCGATGGTGATTAAAATTGATGGGTTTACGATTATTGATGGATTGTGTTCGATGATGACAGAAAAATAGAAGCAATAGTAGTTGTAGTTGCAGCTATAGCTCGACAAACAGTCACGGTATCGGATGGCAGGTAACTTGAATGGTGGTCATGAAGTTTCAGGGTGGTTCTAGATGGGTTGCAACAGGAAAGTAGCTATAACAGCCTGCAGCAACTAGTAGGGTGGTGGTATGGGTTTGGTTTGATGTTTTAAACTGATCAGAAACAAAAAAGTTTTGCAGGTGTGTTGTGTGAATTTGATTGAAGAACAAATGGAATGAATAAAGCTGGTTTCGTTTTCTTTTGTTTTAAACTTTACATCATCAGATTATATGGTTTGAGGATGGTTGTTTAATCTTCGATTATGGACAGGAACAGGAACAAACATAATAATAGTCAAATTGTTGCTTGATCTGAAAAGAAACAGAAACAAACGAGTAAGCTGTAGCAGAAGTGTTTGGGTTTTGGCTGTTTGGACAGGAACAACAACAAGAAGTTACAGCAATGATTATGGTGTTGTTTGGTTGTTCTTGATGGTGTTTAATAATGGTGGTGGTGTTCTTGGAGGTAACGGTTGTAAGTGGTGAGGGGTTGGTTGTGGTGTTGGTTTGTCAGCTGAAACAGAAGACATTACTACACAGTGTTCGATGGTGGGGTAAGGGTGGTCACGAGCGAGAAGAAACATGTAGGGAGATGGATAGTTGGTTTGTTGATGGGTTGTTGTGTTTTGACGGGTTCATGAAGAAGGAAATAAGAAACAAGAAGAAATAAGTGAAAGAAGAAAGATGCTTAGTTTGACTAGAGTATAATAGCAGTTAGTTTATGGTTGTGGTTGTGATTGATGGTGGTTAATGGGTTCAACGATGGTGATGAGGTGACACTCGGTAATGGTGAGATGGTTGTTTGTTTAAGGTTGTGATGGTGAAGAAGATGACTTAGGTTAATAAGCAAGAAAGAAGAGAATTAGATAGGTAGATAGTTATAATGCGAGAAAGAAATAGGTAGGTTGTTAGTTGTATGCATTTCTTATGCATGTGGTAAATGTATATATTATATATACAGAGATAGAGAAAAGTGATTGTGATTGAAAACAAAAGAACATTGATTGAAGAAATATCTATAAAGCAATCACACATATTTCCATTTAAGTACAGTATAGCAGCCATGAATCTTAACTTCATCTACCGACACATTTAACGGGATCGTATATCGTGCTCCATTGTTAATCAGTGGCGGATAAAAGTTCTCAGAAAAATCCCAAATTTTTACAATAATTATATTTATTTATTCTAGTTATTATGGTACAAAATTCGGTCATTAACTATTAAATAAAAATTACATTAATTATTCACTCCCAACCCCAAGTAAAATATAAAAAGTTTTAAAATTCAACAAATAGTTCCTAAATATATTTTTAATAAGCCTATAGTTTATATAACTCATTTTCGGATCACCGTTTATTTTAAAATCACATAAGTTCCTTTTTAACTCGTTTACTATTTATCAAATGACAATTAAGCGTTACTGTCGTTCACTTAATACTTCGAAATCACTAAATATATATTCTATACACTTTATTTATATGTATATATACTTTCTGAATAATATTTATTATATATTATTATTATTTACATAATTAATTCTAACAATTACAATATATAATATTTCATTTTATATTTCCAATTAATATATATACACACACACATATCTATCTACAATTAAGTGTTCGTGAATCGTCGGAAACAGTCAAAGAGTAATTGCATATATGAATCAGTTCAAAATTTTTGAGACTCAACCTAACAGACTTTGCTTATTGTGTCAAAAATATTAAATCGTATCGAGAGTTTGGTTTAAAATTAGTAGAAATTTTCCAGGTCGTCACAGTAATGATGTTTTGGTATGTGATAGTTGACTACTACGAGTAGGTAGTTACTGAGATTTGTATGATGATATGTGATTTGTGTATGCTATGATGTGAAAGACGGTAGTACCGATTGAGAATGGGTAAGTGAATGACTGATTATGTGATTCGATTGTAAATGTGAAATTGTATGTGTAGATTTATGTGAACGATTGCGTGAATGTCACCTTACTCTATGTAAAGTACTTCATATGTCATGTGAAGGAGATAAGTTACACGTTTGTAATGATTCTTGATCAACATTATTACAATCGTGTATCTTGTCACACGAGCACGATATATTAAGTATCGAACGGAAGAATGTGACATGGTTAGGAATGATTGTGGTGAATAGGGAGTCGTGTAGTGATTTCTAGATTGTAATGTCTTGTGAGCTAGTATATTAGAGGATCGTTGGATCCTAGACAATTTGGAGTGAAGTCTGTTAGATTAAGAAATGTTGTGAATTGAGAGTAGTAATGAGTTGCTAGGTAGAGTCTTGTAAGGGCTCGCCCTGACCCTTATGGGTTTGTTTGTTGTGACGATAGGAGTCGTTTGAGAGAAATTTGTGGATAATTTCCGTTCTCGAGGGCATAGGAAACGAGAGATACATGTCGAGGAACATGTATTTTAGATGAGGTAGGATGATTTAAGTACATCTCTAGCAGTAAGGTTCATGTGCTTGTCGGCTGGACGAGATCGGTAACTGACAAGTAGTGTATTGATGAGACCGAGGAGTTTTGTGTTGGTAATATCTGCAAGTATTAAGTTAATGGTTGTTGTACACCAAAATTAAATATTGAGTATACATGACAGTGTTAACGCTTAACAATGTGTAGGAAGGTAAGTGACCTTATTGTATCCTTAAGGACTTCTTGAGGATTTGTATATAAGGGTTCCTCGGTTACAAGTTGTTAATGGGAAATAAAGACTCCTCTAGTAAGTGTAGTGGGATCTCCACCCCAAATAACGTGAGAATTCTAATGATGATAGATGTGATGAGTTTAGTTGTCCTGCGGAAATTGAGGGGTTCGTGAACCCTGACGTTGATATCTTCATGTCGAAAAATTGTAAAGAGACTTTATTGAGTAAATTTGACCCAGGAGTGAAAGTTCGGCTGATAGTGTTGCGAAGGTTTTGACTTTGAGAAGCAAGGAAGCGAGAGTAAGTGGATCATCACTTAGGAAGTAAGTTCTCACGTCTTAAGTAATGATAGTCGGAAAGAGATTTGCTACCTGAATGAAAACTGAGTAGGAGTATGGTGTTGAGCAAAAACTACCGTGGACATTACAATAAATCTTATGTATGGCAAATGTTGCTAATGTTGAGAGAACTTGAGACATTAATGTTTTCAGATTAGTTAAACTTGAGAAATAGTATAAAGAGTTTCGAAGGAACAATGAGGAAAGTACCATAGTCTTAAGTAGGGAAGATAGAAACCTCGGTAGGTGCAACTGAGGATTTAGCTTGTTAAGTGACAATAGATGATAGGATTAATATGACGTGGCATTAAGTGCCTCACTATACATGCTAACATTTTGTTCAACTCTGGTTATGTTAAGCTAGGTGCGATGTTATCTGTTGGTATGTAAGCGAATGTGTAAAGGTGTAGTGAAGACCCTTTGTAGTAAGGATAGCTGACAGTGTGTTCTTAATTATTTGTCTTTTATCATAGGATAGAAGATGGAAGAACTAAATGAAGGGATGATGATAATTTGCTAAGTGGGGAAGGAAAATAGGAAGATGACTTAACGTTATATGCAATCACTAGTGTGCGATCCATACTTGATGAAGTTAGAACGTGTATGATAAGATGATGGGACGAGCAAGTCTAGTTGCTCACATGTATCTGGAAGTGTAAGGGAAATTTTGTAGGCTGAACCTTTGAAAGAAGAGCTAGGTTGAGTAGTTAATTGATAAAGAGGAATTAGTCGTGTTAGTGAGAAACAGATAAATTGCTATCGAAAAACAGGTATGTTTAGGTAAGATGATCGATTTGTGAAGCGAGGTTCAAGGGTCAGACGCGGGAGTAAATGACCTAATAGAGACGATAACATGCCTTAGGGCAAATGACGAAAGTTGTGAAGGGTTAATCTACTATTATGATGCAAGTGGAAGTAATGGTACCTGTTCGACAAGATGACCTTGGTGGTTGTAGGAAGTTATGTGAGTTGCATGTACCAAATGTATAAGCTTGAAGTATTTTTTGATTGTTAAGAAGTTTTACAAGGGTACTTTATGAAATATTCGAGAAAATTTTGTCTAGGTATGTTAGAACATGAACTTTAAATTCAGTGTGTGGATAAATGTGAATAGCATGAGGAGGCGTACATAAGAGATAAAGTGGTCGATAATGAAAGGAGGTATGGAGAAATATGGTGTATCATATGTTGTCTTATTAGGTGTAAGAACTTTATAGAGGTTGCTACTACTTAAGTTTACAAAGTGGAAGTGGAAGCTTATGAGCTCAAAATGACATCGTTCCGATGGTTCGATGAGAGAATGATTCAAGTATTAAAAGGTCATATTGCGAACATGTGTTGTTGATCTTAGCAAAGTTGAGATGGGTATTTACCATCAGATGAGTTCTCGCACAATAAGAGCCTTGTGCTAGTAATGAGGTACCGCTGTAGAAAATGCTTATACATGAATATCATACCTAGCCTAAGAGAAGAATAGATTGGGATTATTAGAGAACTATCAAAGGCTAATCAAGATAGATGAAAGTCTTACGCAAATGAGCAATTGCGATCAACTGAGTTTTGTGGGTATAAGGTGATGATGTATAGTGTCGTCGAAGGGGGAATAATATTCTATTTGATAGAAAGGAAGATTGTGTTTGCATCATGATGGACTTCGTCAATCACGTCTAAAGTTGAAATTATGACTAGTGACATACTATTTGGTGTTGCCCGACAAACTATGATACCTTTCAGGTTTAGGTTTTCTACTCTGATGAATGTATTACTATAAGATTATGTCGGTAACACAAAATGAGGTGAACGTAGGTAATGGGTGCTCGTATTAAGATGTGTTGATTATTGATTAGCATAAAGAGGTATTCGCGAGATGAATTAGAGAACTTATAAACTTTATCGATACAATAGGAAGAGTTTTGAGTGACTTATGAGCTGAAGATACGTTATAATATGTGTCAGATGTGTGATCATGGGGACGTGATCTAGTTTAAGTGGGGAAGAGTTGTAATATCCCAATTTGTATAAGGTGTTATTTTATTATTGAATGGTGTTATTTAACTTGTCGAATGTTAAGAAAAGGGACCATGGTTGCAAGAAAAGGACCTAGGGTGTTAAATATTAAAGTGAGAAGGGTAGAAACTGTACAAAATGAGATAAATTTCATTTTATAAAACTTGGACAGCTCCCATGGTTTCACAAATGCTGAAAAAAAAATAGAGAAAGAACATGAATGATGGTGGTTGGCGATTTTGGGAGAATCACACCAAAAACTTGCATTTTCCTTCATGCACTTGGATCTATGTGTGTAATCAACCTAGTGGTGGCTAGCTAGAACCTTTTGAAGCCTTGATTTCCTCATGTTCATCATCAATTTGGGGGGTTTTTGGGTTTTCATAACCCTAAACCTAAGGTATGCGAAATTATGCTTTTAAATATGAAATTATTGTGTTTATTTGGTTGAGATGGTGTTTAAATGAAGTCTTTAACTTCATATAAACCATAATTCGAAATTGTAAGTTAGGGTTTATGCATGTTTGTTAAAAAAGATGGTGATTTTAGTAAGAGGGTGAACTTGTGGTTAGATAGCTAGTAAGTTAAACTCATAAAATAAATCTAATTGTGAGCATGTTTGGCTATAAAAATTTGTACAAGTGAGTTTAAAGAAGTAATGATTAAGTGATGGTTTGGGATGACTTACGTTAGTAAGTCTCGTGGTTTGTCAATTTGTGTTTTATGAATTGAAACTACTCAAATTGTGTTGAAAATGGGTTTTGTAATTTAAGTGAAACTTGTATGTAAATAATATAATGTTTAAGAGTCAAAATTTGAATTTGATCATGATGACTATGAAACTTTAAAATGGTGATTTAGAGGTCTAGTAGGTTGGTAACTAGATTTGTTGAGTTAGTATGAATTAATGAGGATTAAAGGCTTGTAATATGCTTGTGTATTGAATTAAAATGAAAACTTGGTAACTGAAATTTTGTATTGGAAAGGTTTGGAGGCATAAGTCTTGAACTTGTCAAAAAAGTGTCAAAATGGGTTTTGTGGGTCAAATTGAATTTTGTGAAATGGGACGACTTATGGTTATAAGTCATAGGGCTTAGTCAAAAGATGTTTAGTGTTGTGATTGAGAGTTTAATGATGAACCCTAGGTTTGAATTGGTCTTGAAAGACTAAGATGATTATGTTGTGATATATATATATATATATATATATATATATATATATATATATTATGCTAGGTTGAATTGCTTGGAAGTTGATTATGGATTGTGCTTTGTTGAAGTTGATAGTCTTGCATAGACTTATTGCTTGATTATGCATTGTTATTGATAATCTCTCAACCAAGGTGAGTACAATGGACATATATATATATATGTATGCGTATTGGGGAAGGTGCAGGTCCTATAACGCCCCGTACGGATTTTGAATTATGGAATCCTCGGGACATTAGTTACCTACTTAACGTTATGAGTTAAGTTTGAGGATCATGCATCCGGGATGCAGGTGGGGCCTCTAGGTGTACTCGGTACAGGGCACACTAGAGTGTCCAATTTGGCACTTTGGTGTATTGTTGGAAAGTCTCTATATTCATGTCCGTTACGGAGCACTTCTGGAGCCGGCATCCGGGATGCTGAGGGGGTTTGTCTCATGATAATATGGTCAAACCTCGGGATGACATGAGATATCCTTGGTTGATGTACGAGATGACCTATTGAGGTTGACGGCATGCATACACGTATATATTTGTTGTATTCACTAATCGTTTCGCTTACTCGTTGTTGTCTAATTTTTTTTAGGTTTGCTTGTGGATAAAGAAGTGGGTAAGCTAGATGATTCGAATGCATGCTTGAAATGCGGTTATGCTTGTTTGTTAGTGATGGATGCTTATTGCTTATGATAGTGGCCCCGTGTGAGATAGGTATATCCCGGAGACCTTGCATATGATCTCGTTGTCATTTTGTCAAATGGGTCAAGTTTTCCACATTAGATTGTAATGGGTCGGTTGATACCAAATATTTTGATTATCATATAAACTTATTTGTAACGACCTCAAATCTGTTTACCAGAAACGAAGCACATTTTTTTATAGGTCAGGTCCCATTAAAACGTTCATAATACATAACACTTCCAACTCTGTTTTAACCAAAAACATAATATCGTAATGATACGTTTAACAATTTATAATGACCCTTGGTACACAAATTACACATTATAAAAGCATTCGTAATAATGACCCAATCCCACGAAATACGGGTTAATACACAATAACCCAACCCGATACTAAGAGCATGATCCCGGGAACTACCAAATCCCCAATCCGCGTCCAAATATCCAAAGCTACCCCCATCGAGCCCAAGCGCTCCTACGCATCTAGTCTAACAACTAGCTAGCTTCACAATCACAATACCTGTAAAAAGGTCAACAAGGAGAGGGGTAAGCAAAACGCTTAGTGAATGCAATAATTATATATATACATATACAATTTACCTACTTGCACCCACTTACACAAACACGCATAAATCCCGCATATCAATGCATACAAGCTATCATTTTCAAACGTATAAACTAGCATCATCATTAGCACATAATCTCAACGATATAAATGCTAAATAATAAACAACACGTAAATCATTGATGTTCACAACATCCGTTAATACTCAATACTAGCCCCGGGAATGGTATCGTTAACATCGAACTTAAATCCCATCCGCCCTACTTATTGTGGTATCGTCAACATCGAACTTAAAATCAACATCACACATCACTACAATAGTGGTATGGCATCGTCAACATTGAACTTTAAATCCATACATAAGGTATCGTCACTATCGAACTTTAAACCCTCATCGCACATCACTTCAAAAGTGGTATGGCATCATCAACATCGAACTTAAAATCCATACATGAGGTATCGTCACCATCGAACTTTAAACCCTCATCAAACAATTACACACACAAGGATATGGTATCGTAACCATCGAACTTTAAACCCATATCCTACAAATAATAAACCGTATACATACATATATAATTATTCCACTCACCTTGGAATGCCCGCACAAGTCATGTATGACATGATCTCCGTCCTCAAATTCGAGCAAGTAACCACCTATATCACACATAGGTACAATATACACATAAATAGTCATTCTTTAAAAGAGAACCCGACACAAACATCCCTTAACCGAGAGATTACACCTTGCTCACCAAAACCCGCCCATTTAACACCTAATGGACACAAACCAATTACCACTTCGGGTGGTAATTCAAACCCACTATACAATGTACAATTTAACCCAATTTATACTTTACACCAATTAGACCAACCTAGGTCTTTACACTAAATTACTACTTAGCCACTTAGGTAGTAATCATTTCGAACGTCTACACCAAAACCCCAACATGTGCAATATTGACCCATATTGCGGTTGACCACGTTTGACTTATGTTAAAATACCATTTTAACCCAAAATCACTTCCCACGATTACTTTCATTCAAAAACGCCATTTAACACTTAACAAAAGTGTTTAACATCCATTTAATCCAAAATTAGTGTCATTACCAAATTCGGCCCAATCAAAAATCAACCCATTTTGACACAATTCATAAAAACATCCATAATCACTAACGGCTAGTGATTATATTTTCTAAAACACTAATTAACACCTAAACCAAGTATTTACATACTTGATTCACCAAAACTTGACTCAAAACTCATTTTGACACCAAACCAAGTCAACACCCATTTTGACTAGCAAACTTGCTCTTAAGAACATCAAAATCACTAACAAACTTATAACCTAGTGATTTAACACCCAAACCATGACAAATACTACCAATTTTGTCATCAAACCCTAAACCCACAATAATCAAGTTCACTTACACTAACAATACAACAAAACCCCCAATATCATAAGAAATGGGGTTTATAACCCTAACTAGCTCAAACCCCTGATATCGGCTAAAAAGTCACGTTTTCACTTCGGTATTAAGGCCCAAAAACAAGAAAGATTCGAACTTTTTTGGCAAAATACGCACTTCATAGGTTAGAATTGAAGAACAAGTAATTACGAAGACGGTGCAAAAAGAATCAAGAGAATCGGAGCTAAAACGTAGATTCTAGAGCAAAAATGGTGAAAGACAAGAAATCAAGTTATGATCAAGGAAAATCAGGCTGACCAGGCCAGCAAACGGCCTGCCATATGGCTTGCCAAATGGCCTGCCAGTATGGAAAATGGGCTGCTAAACGGTCAGATCAAACGGGCTCGATAAACGGCTTGCCTTAGCAAACGGCCTCCAAAAACGGTCTGCCAAACGGCCTGCCAGTCGTTTGCAGACAAAAATCTTGTTTATTTAAAGGATCTTTGTCAGTCATTCCAACACACACTTCAATTCGCTTCTTTCTCTCTCTTGTACAATATTGGTCATACTCTCAAGGCCTTCGACTCCGTGCGGGAAACCTAGTACCCGGAGAAGAACGCCGAAGATTGTATTAGGAGCGGTCTGGAGTCTTGAAGTTGTCACTTTTGTATTCGGAACTCGTTTAATCTACTGGTACTTCTATCCCTTATCTTTATATAATGTCTTATATCATTATGTTATGTGATATTGTTGCCATGATTAGCGAGTAGTTATCTTTAATGTATGCTACGATGTAAGCAGTTATAATGTGAAAATAATATTATGGTCTGTGTATGCTGTTGAAATGCTTTCTGATTATGCTTTAAACTCAATCACTTTTCCAACTAATAGAACATAGTTATTGGCTCTGTTATTGGGAAGTCGCGAACCCCGATTCAGAGTACACTATCTGTGTCACCCCTTGGTAAGAGAAGTCTATCGGATACAATGTCAGATCGACTGAGGCACACCAGTTGTAGTAAGTCTATCAAGCTTTGGATTCCGACTGAGGACTCTTTCATAGTGAAACATCTGACTAGACCCTTAGTACATTGTCGGTCCCAGACCATGCTAGTGTAGTCACCGAGCATATAAACTTCGTACATGCACGCTGAAGCACAACAGTTGTTGTAAGCTGTACCTCTGCTAAGTAAGGCCATGGAACCCGGCCAGTGTTGATTAGTACACTGCACCATAACGCGATCTCAAGCATTGCACCCCGCTTGAGGGATTCTTAGTTAATTAAGGAACTGTTTGTTTAGACACATAAAGGATTGGATCGTTAGGATAATCGAACGTGTTCATGGAAGTCAGCTTGACTTGGCCATGGTGTTCTTCATGGTTGAACTCTTTTTAAGGGCTTAACTATCTTTCAAACCAATCATTAACGAAAGCATTGAAACAAATCACGTCTCTCGGATATGGTAAACCATGTATTCTATTATACTTAAGAAAGTTTAGACCATTGAGGAATGTTAATACGTCACCCAACCGAGTCGCTCAATTGGATGAGCTGTCTGAACGTGTATGCCTGTAGTCAGACTGCACGGGCGTCGGGGGTAAGAGACGTTGCTGTTTATTCAGAATCTTCAAGCCTAATGCAGTACCCAGTGACATGTCTTATGACAGGGGCGTTTAGGACCAGTGTAATGAATACAAAGTCTATGTGTAACGACCCAACTTTTTCGACTTGTTTTTGTGCCTTGTGATTTTTGCGAAACTGCGTATTTGTGCGTACTGTGCTACTTTATACTCTGGAATCTTTATACACAAGACCCACTTTCATTTATGTGTTAAAACTTGCCTTTAAGTAAGTAGGATACTTAACTTGATCACCGGAAGCCTTTATGACCGTTAGTGTCACTTGACGTTACGAACAAACTGCGTACTGCGTACATGTTTAACTTTTTGTCGTAATCGGAATATTATGACTACGAAATCTTAATTATTATTTTATAATAATAATTACTTGGGTTTTTAGATGCTTAATTACGCGTAGTAATTTACTTATGCTTACTAGTTAGTCTTGTTGGACTTTCTACCTTGTTGGGCCTTAGCCCACCCTACACTAGTTAGTGGACTATTTAATTAGCCCAATTATTAATAGCTAGTGATCCATTATTATGTAAGACAAATGCCCATTTATTAGAGGGAACATGCTAGAATTTATGTCAAGTATTATCCTTAATATTGCATGAGATCCTAACATAAGCACCAACTTTAGACAACTATTAACCAAAAAGCAAAAGTTGGTCCCCCTTGTCCCCCCTCCAAAATTACGGCCAACTTAACCCTCCCCTCACCTCATCCACCTATAAATACAAGCCTTATTCCATCCATTTTACACTTGCTTTCATTTGTAATTCACACACACTCACTCTCTAATTCTTTCTCTAGTTCTTTCTCTCTTTAAAAAGTGTAAGTATTGATTTTTCTTCTTCTTCTTCCTCTCTCTCTCTCTCTCTCACGAATTCATCATCATCATCATTATGGGTCTAGCTTTTTAGCTTTTGATATTGATTACATCTTGTAGATTCAAACATGTATTTGAATCCTTCAAGAACATGGAAGATTCAAGCTTTCTAGCTTTGAATCTTCACCTACTTTGTAGATCTATATTTTTTTAACTTTAATCTTGTTATTTTGTTATAAAGATTCAAACTTGTATTTGTAATCTTCATGTAACTTAAAGATCCAAGCTTTATGCTTCAAGATCTTCAAGAACAACCAAGATGCAAGCTTTCTAGCTTGAATCTTCATATGTTTTAATGGATCTAAGTTTTCTAACTTATGATCACATTACTTTGTTATAAAGATCAAAACTTGTGTTTATGGTCTTCATGTAACTTAAAGATCTAAGCTTTATGCTTCAAGTTCTTCAAAGAACACTAAAGGTTCAAGCTTTCTAGCTTTGTGACCTTATAACTTGTGTGAAAGGGATCCAAGCTCTCTAGCTTAGGGTTCCATCACTTCATTTGACCTAGATTATGTTCATACTTGCTTGATTGAAGAAAAGTTTGTAGCTTTAGTTGTAAATGTAACTTGTAATTGTGTTAAGACTAAGGATATGATGTAACCTTGGTTCATCATCCATCTAAGACTCCTAAATGAGTTGTGTTCTTACTTGGTCTTAACATATTCTATGTTGATGGTAGAATCTTGGTCAAGGTGATGCTAACCCATCAACGAGTTGTACACTTGAAGCTACAAGCATCAAGGATGAGAAACGTGATGAGCATCAAGCACTAAGAACCCCACCTATTTTCGGGATCTGATAAGACCACCTAGGCTATTGGAAAGTTAATTTTCAGTTAGTTTGGTTCGAATAGATTATTTTCCGTTTAGACCTCGTCTTAATCCGAGTTACGGTTTAGGATTTATGGCCTTCCGAAAGTCACTACACCCTATTACCGTTGTGCTGAAATTTCTTACCTACTCGCACTTAAATGTCGCCATGGTCAAACGAAGACGATTTTGGTTCTGGAAATTGGTCAGCAACTAGGGGACTCATATACGGAGCCATAGCCACTGATTACGCATCTTTTCAATTTACGTAGAGGTCGTAGCAGCTGACCGAAGTCAGCCTATTGTTTCAATCTCTATTCTTGTCAAACTTACTTAGCTTTTATGATGATGAATGATGATGATGATGATGATGACACTTAAACTTATTTTATGCACTATTAGAAGTTATGAGGATAACATACTGACCTAGTAACCTTTGACTTAGGTTGACGACCTTTCGGACCGACTTACTACTTGCATACTTTCATTATCGACTTTATCGCTCTTATTATTGTGAGTTATAGCATCCCTTTTTACTTTAACTATTTTGGGAATGAGAATACATGCGCTTTTTACGTTTTACATACTAGGCACGAGTACTTAAACTTTATATATGTATGGGTTATACAACGGCATAAACTTTCCCCTTAGCTCGGTAACGTTTAGTCATTGGTTTTTAAATCGGGGAACACGAATCTTAGATATGGATCCATAGGTTTTGACATCCCCACTCGGGCTAGTCGCGCTAGCATTTAACGGGTGTTTAATACTTCGTAAACATACGCACTCGCCAAGTGTACTTTTAGGGGGTTATAAACGTTAAGTTAGTTACCAAGTGCCCACGGTTAAACATATATTTTTCATACTGTTTTGGAACACTGAAATCTCGTGGCCTACCTTACATTACTGTTACAACTTAAACTATAGCTCACCAACATTATTGTTGACGTTTTTAAGCATGTTTTCTCAGATGCTTAGAGGTTTGTTGCTTCCGCTGTTTAGACTTGCTGTCTTGGTGTTTAAACTTGCTGTTAAGGACCTGCTGTGCTAGATTTCCGCTGCATTACTTAGAGATGTCTCAATCATGGAACTTTTCTTTTGCATTCATAGTTTATGTTATTTTCAAATAATGACTTTGTAACGACCCTTGTGTCACGTTATCTTTTGTGAACGCTATCTTTTATGAATGCAAAACTGGTTTTCAAATAGTATGTAGTATTCGACCGTGTAAAGATCCTGTTATTGACAAATCGTACACGATGGTTTTGTACGGGGGATCACATTTGGTATCAGAGCATTGGTTGTCGGGAATTAGGTTGCATTAGTGAGTCTAGACCGGACCGAGTAGGATTCACTAATAGGACTAATCTACAAATTGCTAGTTTACTTGTTTCCGCGAAACTTACTGCATGATGCTGCTTACTTTTTCTGCTATATAACGTATACTACTACTTGATTTTCACTACTGCATGACATTATCTGCTTTTGATTGCATGATACTTCTGTACAATTTGCTATTATTGCCATGCTATTTACTGCTATAGACGATCTAGACTATCGTAGTTATTTTGCCTAATACGTGTTTGCCTTATGACTTACTGACATGGAAAAAGTAATTTTTCCCTGTTCAGATGTTGGATGTCCCGCCCGTTATCATTTTGGAGAGCGACTCAGACTCATCCGCCACCTCGCCTGCCATTGTTACCGATTCACAGATCCCGTCGTCGACACACGCCATTGACTCTGGTGCTTCGTTCCCTGGAGCTAGTGGCCATGCACCCGACCCAGTGAGCACCTCAGACGGACATGAGGATCCACCGGAGATTCCAGCTCCACTCATCCCAGGACCCTCTGAGCCACTGCACCATTCTGGTGGTGTTGTGATTCCCGGGGAATATGGGGATGTTCCGTTCCGTAATTAGCATAACCATTGGGCTAGACGCCTTCCTGATGGGTGTGTCGTGCCGATCCCACCTTTCAGATATCGAGTTATGAATACTGGCCGAGCAGAGCCACCTCCAACTATTTTCGACGACTCATTCTCTGATGACTCCAGTGACGAGGATTTCGACGAGGACCCTGAGGAGGCGCCCGTGCAGCCACCCTCTACCCTGCCGAAGAAGCGGTATCATTTCGATGGTACCGTTATTCTAGGGGTTAACGGAGGTAGGTCGATCGTTAACGCACATGGACTGAGGACTAGAGTCACCGCCCGCAAGCGGGTTGTGCCGTATCCTACAGATCCATTCGTGTGTAAGGCTTACCGTTACGCACCATCTACTTCTGGTGCTGGACCGTCTGCATCACCTGTACCATCTACACCGCCTGCCCCACCAGTATCTCCCTACGTCGAGGAACTGACGAGGGAAGTGGAGATCCTCTGTGCTCGGGTGACTGAGCTCGAGGACCAGATGTCCCATGTAATGGACATCCTTTACCCACTGTCACCATAGGGCATTGTAGTAGATTTCATTATGTAATCTCGTTTGTAGTTTCATGTTTTACTCATGTATTGAGTGAACCTATGCGGATGTATGCAACTTGTTATTAATGAATGGAACTTAGTGTTGTTTACTTTTTGTACGGTGTTCAAATTACGTTACTGTATGATGTTTCTGTGGTATCTGTACCTAGTTGCATTACTTAGTTAACATGTGTTGCATTGATTCTATGTTGGTTGCTATATACTATATTATTATTTATTAAATGCTGGATTTTGACTTAAGTCAAAAATTTTGTTTAGAAGAGCAATGGCAAACGGAAGAGCAGCGCCCACAGCAGCACAAATTTAGGAAATAATTACTAAAAGAGTAGCCGCAGCTATTGCGGAAATCAACCCACAAGCTCCACCAGTTAACCAGCCCATTCGTAACGGGTGTACATATAAGGAGTTTCAAAGCTGCAAGCCCCACAACTTTAGTGGTACTGAGGGGCTAGTTGGATTGACTAGGTGATTTGAGAAACTAGAAGCTGTGTTCCGTGTAAGCAACTGCTCAGAGAAGAACAAAACCAAGTATGCCTCCTGTACGCTGTCGGACGGTGCCCTAACCTGGTGGAACACACTTGCTCAGGCCAAAGGTATTGACGAGACTTATGCTACTCCTTGGGAAGAATTTAAGGGAGCCATGATCGAAGAGTACTGCCCCAGAACAGAGATACAGAAAAAGGAGGCTGATTTCTGGGAGTTGAAGGTTGTGGGAAACGATCTTGATGGTTACAACCGTAGGTATCTGGAATTAGCGCTGATGTATCCCACGATGGTTACCCCGGAGTTTAAGAGAATGCAACGATACTTATGGGGACTTCCCAAGTCCATTCAGGGAAATGTCACCTCTTCTAAGCTACCCACCATCCCGGAAGCTATGCGCATGGCGCACACCCTGATGAACCAGATCACCCACAAGGAACCTGAGAAAGCGAAATCAGAATCGGGGACTAGTCATGAGAAGCGTAAGTGGGATGGAAACAAGAGAAAGGTCTTTGATCAAAACCCAGCTAAGAGGAATGAGGGTTTCAAGGAAAACAACGACTGAAGGAACCCCAACTCGACCCCTAGATCGAACCCCAACTACAAGGGTACTCTACCACAGTGCAAGAGGTGCTACAAGCACCATACTGGGTACTGTAATGTGGTCTGTGAAAAGTGCAAAAGGACCGGGCATATTGGTAAGGACTGCAAGATTCCCACCCCAACGGTGAAGACAAACTCTACTGGGCCAAGGCAGTACTATGAGTGCGGAAAACAGGGCTACTTCAGGAATGAATGTCCTAACAAGAGAAAGGACGGTGGGCCAGCGCGTGGAAGAGCTTTCAATGTAAACGCAAGGGATACCCATGAGAACCCCGACTTGGTTACAGGTATATTCACTATCAACAATCTATTAGCTTCTGTCCTATTTAATACTGGTGCCGATAGGAGCTATGTTTGTAGACACTTTTGCTCTAAGATAGATTGGTCATTAGTTCCTTTAAAATAGAGTATGCTTGTTGAGGTAGCTAATGGAAAACTTGAGAAAGTTGACCAAATTGGCCGAGGAGCTATTATCAATATAGCTGGCGTGGATTTCAAGATTGACTTGATACCCATCAAATTGGGAAGCTTTGATGTGATTGTCGGTATGGATTGGTTGACCAAAGTAAGGGCCGACATTATCTGTGGAGATAAAGCTCTTCGTATACCCCACGGAGATAGTGAGCCACTGATTATTTACGGAGAGAGAGGTAACTCGAAGCTGAACCTCATTAGCTGTATGAAGGTGCAAAAGATCATGAAGAAAGGACGTCTTGCTGTTTTAGTACATGTGAAAACGTTAGAAGCCAAGGTGAAGAGTGTGAATGATGTACGAATTGTGAACGAATTTCCCGATGTCTTTCCGGAAGAACTGCCTAGATTACCGCCACTGAGAGCAGTGGAGTTCCATATCGATCTAGTGCCGGGAGCTGCACTCGTAGCTCACGCACCTTATCGACTAGCACCTTCTGAACTGCAAGAGTTTCAAAGTCAACTGCAGGAATTGCTAGACCGTAGATTTATCCAACCGAGTTCATCGCCTTAGGGCGCACCTGTTTTATTCGTGAAGAAGAAGGACAGATCTTTCCGCATGTGTATCGATTATTGTGAGCCGAATAAGTTGACGATTAAGAATTGGTATCCCCTTCCCAGAATTGACGATCTTTTCGATCAGCTGCAATGATCCAGCGTTTATTCCAAGATCGATTTGCAATCAGGTTATCACCAGTTGTGGGTGAAGGAGAGCGATGTGATGAAGACTGCTTTCAGAACCCGTTATGGTCCCTATGAGTTCCTAGTGATGCCATTCGGTTTAACCAACGCACCTGCCGTATTTATGGACCTCATGAATCGAGTATGCAAGCCATATCTGGACAAGTTCGTTATCATTTTCATAGATGATATCCTCATCTATTCCCGAAGTGAAGAAGAACATGAACAACATCTTCGACTAGTGTTGGAACTCTTGAGACAAGAGCAAATTTATGCCAAATTCTCCAATTGTGAATTTTGGTTGAAGGAAGTCCAATTTCTGGGTTATATTGTGAGTGATCAAGGTATCAAAGTTGATCCCACAAAGATCGAAGCTATCAACAAGTGAGAAACCCCCACTACTCTGACTCACATCCGCCAATTTGTAGGTCTTGCCGGTTACTACCGAAGATTTATTGAAGGTTTCTCTCTGATTTCACGTCCTTTGACCGCGCTGAATCACAAAGGAAAGAAGTTTGTGTGGGAAACCGAACACAAATCAGCATTTCAAAACTTGAAGCAGAAATTGACCACCGCACCTATCTTATCTCTTCTTGAAGGCGGTGATGATTTCGTCGTATATTGTGATGCCTCAAAAAATGGTTTTGGTTGCGTATTGATGCAAAGATCGAAGGTTATTGCCTATTCTTCTCGTCAACTAAAGATTCACGAGCGAAACTACACTACTCATGACTTCAAGCTTGGAGCCGTTGTCTTTGTGCTCAAATTGTGGAGACACTATCTTTATGGAACTAAAAGTACCATCTTCACCGACCACAAAAGCCTCCAGCACATATTCGATCAGAAACAACTGAACATAAGGCAGCGACGATGGATCAAGACGCTGAATGACTATGATTGTGAACTTCGTTACCATTCTGGAAAGGCAAATGTTGTAGCCGATGCCCTGAGCCAAAAGGAGAGGATGGTACCTCTTCGTGTCCACGCCTTGAACATCACCATTCATTTAAATCTCAATAGCCAGATCCGAGTAGCCCAAGATGAGGCTCTCAAAGAGGAGAATATTTCTTAAGAACACTTGAACATTCTCGTTTCATGATTCGAGGTTAAGGAGACTGGACTCCGATGCTTTGCCGGAAGGATTTGGGTACCTAGTTATGGAGATCTACGGAGCCTTATACTAGATGAAGCCCACAAGTCGAGATATTCGATTCATCCAGGAGCCGGTAAAATGTACCATGATCTCAAGGAACAGTATTGGTGGCCTAATCTTAAGAAGGATGTTGCAACTTATGTTGGTAAGTGTTTGACTTGCTCGAAAGTTAAGGCCGAACATCAAAGGCCATCTGGATTACTTCAACAACCAGAGATCCCGCAATGTAAGTGGGAAAGGATAACAATGGGCTTCATTACAAAGCTACCAAAGACGGTAGGCGGTTATGATACCATCTGGGTTATCGTTGACCGACTTACGAAGTCTGCACACTTCTTAGCCATGAAGGAAACGGATACGATGGAGAGACTCGCTCAACTATACATCAAAGAGGTTGTATCCCATCATGGTGTGCCCTTATCGATTATCTCAGATCGCAATACCCGTTTTGCTTCTAGATTTTGGCGTTCTTTGCAAGAAGCCTTGGGAACTCGTCTCGACATGAGCACCGCATATCACCCACAGACTTTGGAGGACATGTTGCGTGCATGTGTTATTGACTTCGGAAAGGCTTGGGAGAGACATTTGCCTCTAGCCGAATTTTCTTACAACAACAGTTATCATTCGAGTATTAATGCCGCACCTTTTGAAGTGTTGTATGGCCGCAAATGCCATTCTCCTATTTGTTGGGCCGAAGTAGGCGAAAAGCAAATCACCGGACCCGAGGTAGTCCATGAAACAAACGAGAAGATTGTCCAAATTCAAGCGAGACTTAAGGCGGCTAGTGATCGCCAAAAGAGTTATGCCGACCTTAAATGTAAAGACTTCGAATTCAACGTGGGTGACCGTGTAATGGTGAAGGTTGTACCTTGGAAAGGTGTGATCCATTTTGAAAAGTGCGGAAAGTTAAACCCACGATATATTGGTCCTTTTGAAATCTTGGAGCGTGTTGGACCCGTTGCTTACCGTTTGGATCTTCCGACTTAATTAAGCGCAGTTGACCCTACTTTTCACGTGTCGAATCTGAAGAAATGTCTGTCCGAACCAGAACTTGTCATCCCTCTCGATGAACTTACGATTGATGACAAACTCCACTTTGTGGAAGAACCTGTCGAAATCATGAACCGAGAGGTTAAGACTTTGAAGCACAATAAGATTCCAATTATTCGAGTCCGATGGAATGCCAAACGTGGACCTGAGTTTACCTGGGAACGAGAGGATCAAATGATGCAGAAGTATCCTCAACTTTTCCCGACTCCAACACCTGCCTCAGCTTAAATTTCGGGATGAAATTTCCATTAACAGGTGGGTAATGTAACGACCCAACTTTTTCGACTTGTTTTTGTGCCTTGTGATTTTTGCGAAACTGGGTATTTGTGCGTAATGTGCTACTTTATACTCTGGAATCTTTATACACATGGCCTACTTTCATTTATGTGTTAAAACATGCCTTTAAGTACGTAGGATACTTAACTTGATCACCGGAAGCCTTTATGACCGTTAGTGTCACTTGAAGTTATTAACAAACTGCGTACTGCGTACACGTTTAACTTTTGTCATAATCGGAATATTATGATTACGAAATCTTAATTATTATTTTATAATAATAATTACTTGGGTTTTTAGATGCTTAATTACGCGTAGTAATTTACTTATACTTACTAGTTAGTCTTGTTAGACTTTCTACCTTGTTGGGCCTTAGCCCACCCTACACTAGTTAGTGGACTATTTAATTAGCCCAATTATTAATAGCTAGTGACCCATTATTATGTAAGACAAATGCCCATTTATTAAAGAGAACATGCTAGCATTTATGTCAATTATTATCCTTAATATTGCATAGGATCTTAACATAAACACCAACTTTAGACAACTATTAAACAAAAAGCAAAAGTTGGTCTCCCTTGTCCCCCCTCCAAAATTACGGCCAACTTAACCCTCCCCTCACCTCATCCACCTATAAATACAAGCCTTATTCCATCCATTTTACACTTGCTTTCATTTGTAATTCACACACACTCACTCTCTAATTCTTTCTCTAGTTATTTCTCTCTAAAAAGTGTAAGTATTGATTTTTCTTCTTCTTCTTCCTCTCTCTCTCTCACGAATTCATCATCATCATCATGGGTCTAACTTTTTAGCTTTTGATCTTGATTACATCTTGTAGATTCAAACATGGATTTGAATCCTTCAAGAACATGGAAGATTCAAGCTTTCTAGCTTTGAATCTTCACCTACTTTGTAGATCTATTTTTTTTAACTTTAATCTTGTTATTTTGTTATAAATATTCAAACTTGTGTAATTAATCTTCATGTAACTTAAAGATCCAAGCTTTATGCTTCAAGATCTTCAAGAACAACCAAGATGCAAGCTTTTGAAAGGACCCGTCCTAATCCACCTGGACGAAGTCATCAACATTTGGTCCCATTGTGATGATCGGCTCCAAGTAATGTCCTTATATTGAGCAAATGCACAGTGGAAGACTTAATTCGTACCTGAGAATAAACATACTTTAAAGTGTCAACCAAAAGGTTGGTGAGTTCATAGGTTTTTCATAACAATCATTTCAATATGTTAATAGACCACAAGATTTCATAATCATAAACATAATACACTCGTAAGTGTATGTAAAGCATTCTAAGTGGTTGAGCACTTGGTAACCATACTTAACATTTAATCAACGTCACATATTCCCTTTATTATGAAATCTCACTACACCGTACCAAGTGTAGTCACCAAAACGAAGTACTGTGCAACCGTTGAATACTGGTCGTCCAGTCCGGTTGGGGTTGTCAGGCCCGATAGATCTATCAACAGGATTCGCATTTACAATACCCATGTAAATAGTAGTTACCAAGCTACAGGGAAATATGCCAGTGGTACAACTCAACGTAGAATATATTTTTAAGTACTTGTGTCTATTTTGTAAACATTTATAAAAGCAGCGCATGTATTCTCAGCCCAAAAATATATATTGCAAAAGCAATTAAAAAGGGAGCAAATGAAACTCACTTTTGCCTTGAAGGTATTTAATTCGACTTGGTCTCCGATAGATATCACGAACCAAACCATATATATAATATATCAACATATTTTCTTTTTAAGTAATCGTTACATATATATATACTTTTAATACTTTTAATATTTTCTTAGTCTGTAGTTAGCAGTCCGATGTTAGTGGTCCACAATTAGTTGCTTAAATAAAATAAATAAAGACCCCATCGTATTCGTATTGATCAGAATTAATCTCGACCCATAGTACCATGTTGTCAAATGACGTGTTGCGTACATAAAGTACCGTGTTGTCAAATGACGTGTTGCGTACAATCATGAGGTCTTATGATTAATCTTCTCGTGTTGTTTACGGGCGGTCCTGAAATATATAAAATCAAATCATAAGTAATTATATATAAAATATCATATTAATTAGAAAAGATATGATTAATTTATTTTTTCTCCAAATATTTTCGTAGCTAAACTAGCTTCGGATACCCAATCTTGTTTTAGTCGTAGTTTCTTCATTACAACTCCGTTTTTGTTGGTTCAACTTCACTTCCTTGGATCGAGTCAAATTTAAAAATATGAACTGAAAATACCTTAGTTTGTATTCGAAATCATAGGTTATAGGTCAAACTTTGGTGAAACTTATGAAAGTGATCATTTTCCATCATAAAAACAACATTTAATGATCATTTTTCTAAAAATACTTACACTTTGAGTTAAACCATGAAATTTTTATGTGTTGACATATTCATAAGAAATATCATTTTTCCAGAACATGAACTTCCAAATCAAAGTTCAAGATGGTTTTTAATTATCCAACCCAAAACAGCCCCCGGTTGCACTCCGACGACGTAGATTCAGTTTTTAAGATGTTCTTTGTAAAACCAAGTTATATCTTGTTAGGTTAGCATATCATTATGATATATTATAGGTCTTGAAGTGTTTTAAAAGTCAAGTTAGAAGGATCTATTTAGTTTGCGAACAAGTTTGAAATCATTCAAACTATGTTCTTGTTGTTAAAATTTTATACCACAAAATAAGATAGCTATATGAATATGAATTGAATAAGATTATGAACAAGGTTACTACCTCAAGTTACTTTGAAAAAGTTACTACAAAAAATAAGAAATAATCTTGGAATCAAAGAGTGGTGGAGTTAGATCAAAAGGTTGGAAGTAAACTTCTTCAAATGGGTGGTTATTTTGATATGTTCTTGAAAGAGTTTTCTTATGGTGTTTAAGGCTTATAATTGAAGCTAAATGATGGGAAAAATGCTTGGAGATGATCAAGTATGAAGTTAGGAGTATTTTGAGAGAGAAATGAGGGTGTAGGTATGAGAAAATGGAGTGAAGAAATGGTGTTCATTTATAAAAACGTTTTTAGTTTATAAAGAAAGAAAAGGATTCCTAATTTTGTTTTCTTACTAATAATTCATACTACTTGACAAATCCTAGTTACCTCATATCTAGGTTGATTAGGATGTTGATTTTATGTGTATATACCAATAGTAAATACGTATAGAAGCTGGGTATGATACGGGTACATATACCCTAGATATACGTATAGAAATCTTGAGGAAACGGAACGAGAATTCAAATATAGCTATCTTTTGTGAATATACTTATATTGTTTTGTGTATTTAAGTCCTTAAAAAGTGATTAAATACATTATATATACGATACATGTATAAGCATTATAGATTATAAGTATATATATCAAAGAATGTTATGTATAGTTATCGTTTTGAAAACTTAAGTTAGTAGTTTCAAAATATACATATAACTCATTGTCATTAGTACACAATGAGATGTTAAACCATCCTTAGATCATGTTAAATATATATAAACACATATATATACACAAACGTATAATTATCGTATGTTATATAGTTCGTGATATCATCGGTCATATTGGACGGTCAAACGTTGTGTAAAACTCTTTTCAAAAACGCAAGTCTCAACAATTTGGATTGCTTATCATGTTGGTATGGTTTAATTTATGTAAATATTAATCTCATAAGTATAATTTGGTCGGAAAATTCTGGGTCATTACAATACCTACCCGTTAAAGAAATTTCGTCCCCAAAATTTGATAGAGGTTGTTATGGATAACAATAAGAAGGTTTTCATAACAAATATAAGGTGATAATGGAGTTTTATCATCATTGAGTAATGTAGATAAAACGATTCGATTATGCGAAGAATATAAATGAGACTATCATAAAAGAGTGAGATGAGTAAAATATATTCGTCTTAACCGATGACGTAGTTATGATTGATTTCCGGGATTTAAAAGATTTAAAGAGAATCTTACGTAATAAGATTTGGTTCTTTGGTGATTAAGGAAATCAGGATCTTCTTTGATTATATGCAATAATCTGTTTCGATCGCTCTGTCAGATATTTCACTATAAATTCACCCCTTCATTTCCTTATTTTCCATGACTCACACCTTCTATTCTTTCTCCCTTGATTCTTACTTTAAAGCATTCATCAATATGCTCCATCCAGTCCTGATTCTTGATATACTCCTAACTTTTATATCTGTCATTCTTCTTTTTCATCTACCACCAGAAGAATCTATTTACTTCTACTATACTCTTGTGTTTATAGTGTTTCTAATTCTCCCATATCTCTATATTGCTATCTGCATCGATATACACGGTTTGTAATTTTGGGGTTATTATCGGAGTTTATATTCTTCATTATTTTTCGGAGCTTCATGCTTTCGTTTTCTCTTCCCGACTTCGAGTCAAGCGAGTAATGGTCCGGAATTCGTAGATATGAAATTCAGAATGAACATAACTAATGCTCTAAGAAGAAAATGGTAACAGAACAATTTTGATTTGTTAAATTAATAGAATACCCTGGAGAAGACCGAGTCATCCAGAAAAATATTCTCTTGATATGTTTAGAGATTAGATAGAATGTAAGAGTCGTGTAAATGGCACATGATGACGGTACTGTGAATCATCATGCTTCATTAGAAACTCAGCATGACTTACTGTAATATAATGACGCTGATCAAGTGTCATTATATTATACTAATCCATGCTTCAGTTCCCAACACTACTTTAAAACATTCATATTTTAAACTCGAAGATTTTAGAATTTAGAAACTAACACAGTTTCTTTTATGTTGCAGATATTACGGAGAGATAAATGATCTCAGATAAGAATAGTTGTGAAAATATCGCCAGAAATATGGAGGATATTTATAATAGAACATACGAGAATATCTTAGAATTTCTAATATCAATGGATGATGAAGAAGATTTGTCTGTGAAGGTTTAGAATGAGAAATAAGATGTTTGCTAACGATTTCAGCAGGCACAGAATCATTTGGATTCTTTGAAGGCAAACTTATTCTTTGTGATTTGTCCACGGCTTTCTTCATAGTTTCGCATAATCCGCTTTTCGGTACTAAATTTTCTATCGAGGGTTCCTAACACTCCTTTCTTTATCATCAAACTTTTGGCCATTAAGATCATCTACAACATGCTGCTTCGTCAGTATTTTCAAAGTTAACTGATCTGGGTCATCGGTTATCAAACCGAGGTAGTTTCAGGAGAATTGTGTTTTTTATAATGATTAATCGCTGATGGTAATATTGTGGAATATAAAAGGTTCTCCAGTAACAATAAAGAGTACGCATATATATCGCGGTTATAATAAAGTTGTTTCGGATGAAAAGTCGGAGTTGACTTGCTGGAGCTGTGACAAAATTAGCTACTTTAGAAAGGGATTGTAAAACGATCTTCGGTAATAACAATGTCAAAGGAACTAGAACAGATACGTGTCAAACGTTTACTCAGTTTTCGAGGGTTTTTCAGGTGCATAACTATATGCATCAATCTTTTCTTCCGTAGATGAAGTGCGGTTGGTTTATCCTCTCAATTGAGGTGTTTTTAAGAATCATGATAGATTTGAACGCTGATTGTAATCGTCGAGATACAATGAGGTTTAAGATGAAATCAAGTGGCAATCTTGAAGAAATGTTTAGTTTCATATGTTATAATCAATATTTTAATTCATTTTAATTGTCCAATGTCATTAGTCCACAGTCGATAGTCCACAGTAACAGTCCAATAATTCATATATAGTTTAATATATAATATACGAATTAATTAATACGTGTCGTGACCCGTATACGTCTCAGACTCGATCACAACTCAAACTATATATATTATTGTAGAATCAACCTCAACCTTGTATAGAGAACTCGATCATTACTGCATATAGAGTGTCTATGGTGATTCCAAATAATATATATAGATGCGTCGATATGATATGTCAAAACATTGTATACGTGTCCCGATATTTAAAGTGCGTAAAATAATTACAGAAATTAAATGACGTTAAATAAAAGTGCGATAATTAAATTGCGATAAATAAACTGCGATAAATAAAATGTAATCAGTTTGCTAGAAACAGTTAGTTGGAACAGTTAGCGTGGATTCTTAACAAAATTTTTCATAGTTAATTTGTTTGTTTCTAACAGATTTTATTTTGTCATATGTTTTCTTCATATGCCACTTGTTGGATTCTGGGAAGTCAAAATTCAAATATGAAATTGAATGAAAATGGTTATTCTGCGATGAACGGATACGTATATCGGTGGTTGTAAGTAGGATAGTAAATAACTGTTGAATCAGCTTTGACGAATTTACAATGTAACTTATTAAGATGAAATCTAATTATTCCTCGGGTATTACCTACCCGTTAAAAAAAAAATTTCACCATTAATATTTTGTACAAAAGAACTTTTAATTACAATCTTTATGAAAACATATATACATATATATTTTCTTCAGATGAAATCATGAATTTAATGAGTTAATATGATATTAATCTCATTTGCTTTTCGGTTTGAGCTAGAATAAGAAATCTCTAAAACTTTTTGAAACCACATATTCTTCGCAGAATATCAATGAAGTTATGGATCAATACTTCATTGTTCATTATTGTTGGCACTCCTTGGTATCTATGGCGCGTATGATGTTGATGTTTGTGGGACAGATTATGATGTCAAGACGTGTAATGCGGATGTTGTTTGTTAGTGGTGATGATGGTATTGTTGATGTTATTGATGGTGGTGCTGATTATGCTGCTGGTGTTTGCAACCTTCGCACCATGTTCTCCAAAGCCGTCACGCGAGCGCGAAGTTCGTTAACTTCTGCTAGTACACCGGGATGATTGGCGGTTGGAGCGTGCGAATGAACAAGATTTGTAATATGGGATAGTATATAATCGTGATGAGATACTCTAGAAATGAGAGAGAAAATGGTGTTTCGAATAGGTTCGCCGGTAAGTGCTTCAGGTTCATGGCCAAGATGGCAATTTGGTGGATGGAATGGATCACCTTCTTCTTGTCTCCAGTGATTTAGTATATTACAAACCCATCCCCAATTCATCCAGAATAGATGATGGGAAATTGGTTGATCCATTCCGGTGACGCTGCTTTCGGAGCCCGAATGGAAATCCATATCGGCATAACTGTCGGAATCTGAAGAATTCGAACTAGATGCGGAATCCATCTTGTATAATGGGGAAAATGAATTTTTGGTATGGAATAGATTATAGGAGTTAGATTTGGTACTCTTCAATACATAATTTACATATGTATATATAATACCAAAATCCCGTAAATTACGGAGAATCTTTGAAAAGGTATCAGTCAAAGTTCGCAATAACAGATATGCTAAGATAAGAATTCGTCTATACACTATCAATGCAGTAAATGCAGTAAAACGTGTCTAGACTTATGAATGATAAGCAGGTAATTTCCTAAGGATGATAAGCAGATGATTTCCGACTAGAAATGATAAGCAAAACTTTTGACATGTAGACACGGTCGAAGTCCAGACTCATTAATGCATCCTAACAACTACTAGTTAGACACACTAATGCAAGACCTGGTTCGCTACGACCACCGCTCTGATACCAACTGAAAGGACCCGTCCTAATCCACCTGGATGAAGTCATCAACATTTGGTCCCATTGCGATGATCGGCTCCAAGTAATGTCCTTATATTGAGCAAATGCACAGCGGAAGACTTAATTCGTACCTGAGAATAAACATGCTTTAAAGTGTCAACCAAAAGGTTGGTGAGTTCATAGGTTTATCATAACAATCATTTCAATATGTTAATAGACCACAAGATTTCATAATCATAAACATAATACACTCGCAAGTGTATGTAAAGCATTCTAAGTGGTTGAGCACTTGGTAACCATACTTAACATTTAATCAACGTTGCATATTCCCTTTATTATGAAATCTCACTACACCGTACCAAGTGTAGTCACCAAAACGAAGTACTGTGCAACCGTTGAATACTGGTCGTCCAGTCCGGTTGGGGTTGTCAGGCCCGATAGATCTATCAACAGGATTCGCGTTTACAATACCCATGTAAATAGTAGTTACCAAGCTACAGGGAAATATGCCAGTGGTACAACTCAACGTAGAATATATTTGTAAGTACTTGTGTCTATTTTGTAAACATTTATAAAAGCAGCGCATGTATTCTCAGCCTAAAAATATATATTGCAAAAGCAATTAAAAAGGGAGCAAATGAAACTCACTTTTGCCTTGAAGGTATTTAATTCGACTTGGTCTCCGATAGATATCACGAATCTAACCATATATATAATATATCAACATATTTTCTTTTTAAGTAATCGTTACATATATATATACTTTTAATACTTTTAATATTTTCTTAGTCCGTAGTTAGCAGTCTGATGTTAGTGGTCCACAATTAGTTGCTTAAATAAAATAAATAAAGACCCCATCGTATTCGTATTGATCAGAATTAATCTCGACCCATGGTACCATGTTGTCAAATGACGTGTTGCGTACATAAAGTACCGTGTTGTCAAATGACGTGTTGCGTACAATCATGAGGTCTTATGATTAATCTTCTCGTGTTGTTTACGGGTGGTCCTGAAATATATAAAATCAAATCATAAGTAATTATATATAAAATATCATATTAATTAGAAAAGATATGATTAATTTACTTTTTCTCCAAATATTTTCGTAGCTAAACTAGCTTCGGATACCCAATCTTGTTTTAGTCGTAGTTTCTTCATTACAACTCCGTTTTTGTTGGTTCAACTTGCCACTTCCTTGGATCGAGTCAAATTTTAAGAATATGAACTGAAAATACCTTAGTTTGTATTCAAAATCATAGGTTATAGGTCAAACTTTGGTGAAACTTATGAAAGTGATCATTTTCCATCATAAAAACAACATTTAATGATCATTTTTATAAAAATACTTACACTTTGAGTTAAACCATGAAATTTTTATGTGTTGATATATTCATAAGAAATATCATTTTTCCAGAACATGAACTTCCAATTCAAAGTTCAAGATGGTTTTTAATTATCCAACCCAAAACAGCCCCCGGTTGCACTCCGACGACGTAGATTCAGTTTTTAAGATGTTCTTTGTAAAACCAAGTTATATCTTGTTAGGTTAGCATATCATTATGATATATTACAGGTCTTGAAGTGTTTTAAAAGTCAAGTTAGAAGGATCTATTTAGTTTGTGAACAAGTTTGAAATCATTCAAACTATGTTCTTGTTGTTAAAATTTTATACCATAAAATAAGATAGCTATATGAATATGAATTGAATAAGATTATGAACAAGGTTACTACCTCAAGTTACTTGGACAAAGTTACTGCAAAAGATAAGAAATAATCTTGGAATCAAAGAGTGGTGGAGTTGGATCAAAAGGTTGGAAGTATACTTCTTCAAATGGGTGGTTATTTTGATATGTTCTTGAAAGAGTTTTCTTATGATGTTTAAGGCTTATAATTGAAGCTAAATGATGGGGAAAATGCTTGGAGATGATCAAGTATGAAGTTAGGAGTATTTTGAAAGAGAAATGAGGGTGTAGGTATGAGAAAATGGAGTGAAGAAATGGTGTTCATTTATAAAAACGTTTTTAGTTTATAAAGAAAGAAAAGGATTCCTAATTTTGTTTTCTTACTAATAATTCATACTACTTGACAAATCCTAGTTACCTCATATCTAGGGTAGTAATAATGTTGATTAGGATGTTGATTTGATGTATATATACCAATAGTAAATACGTATAGAAGCTGGGTATGATACGGGTACATATACCCTAGATATACGTATAGAAATCTTGAGGAAACGGAATGAGAATTCAAATATAGCTATCTTTTGTGAATATACTTATATTGTTTTATGTATTTAAGTCCTTAAAAAGTGATTAAATACATTATATATACGATACATGTATAAGCATTATAGATTATAAGTATATATATCAAAGAATGTTACGTATAGTTATCGTTTTAAAAACTTAAGTTAGTAGTTTCAAAATATACTTATAACTCATTGTCATTAGTACACAATGAGATGTTAAACTATCCTTAGATCATGTTAAATATATATAAATACATATATATACACAAACGTATAATTATCATATGTTATATAGTTCGTGATATCATCGGTCATATTGGACGGTCAAACATTGTGTAAAACTCTTTTCAAAAACACAAGTCTCAACAATTTGGATTGCTTATCATGTTGGTATGGTTTAATTTATGTAAATATTAATCTCATAAGTATAATTTGGTCAGAAAATTCCGGGTCATTACAGCTTTTTAGCTTGAATCTTCATATCTTTTAATGGATCTAAGTTTTCTAACTTATGATCACATTACTTTGTTATAAAGATCAAAAACTTGGGTTTATGGTCTTCATGTAACTTAAAGATCTAAGCTTTATGCTTCAAGTTCTTCAAAGAACACTAAAGGTTCAAGCTTTCTAGCTTTGTGACCTTATAACTTGTGTGAAAGGGATCCAAGCTCTCTAGCTTAGGGTTCCATCACTTCATTTGAAATAGATTATTTTCATACTTGCTTGATTGAAGAAAAGTTTGTAGCTTTAGTTGTAAATGTAACTTGTAATTGTGTTAAAACTAAGGATATGATGTAACCTTGGTTCATCATCCATCTAAGACTCTTAAATGATTTGTGTTCTTACTTGGTCTTAACATATGGTATGTAGATGGTAGAATCTTGGTCAAGGTGATGCTAACCCATCAACGAGTTGTACACTTGAAGCTACAAGCATCAAGGATGAGAACCATGATGAGCATCAAGCACTAAGAACCCCACTGGAGCACCTTGCTTACTATTTTAGGGATCTGATCAGACACCTGGGCTACTGGAAAGTTAATTTTTAGTTAGTTCGGTTCGAGTAGATGATTTTCCATTTAGACCTCGTCTTAATCCGAGTTACGGTTTAGGATTTATGGCCTTCTGAAAGTCACTACACCCTATTACCGTTGTGCTAAAATTTCTTACCTACTCGCACTTAAACCATCGCCAGGGTCAAACGAAGATGAGTTTGGTTCTGGGAATTGGTCAGCAACTAGGGGACTCATATATGGATCCATAGCCACTGATTCCGCGTCTTTTCGATTTACGTAGAGGTCGTAGCTGCTGACCGAAGTCAGCCTATTGTTTCGATCTATATTCTTGTCAAACTTACTTAGCTTTTATGATGATGAATGATGATGATGATGACACTTAAACTTATTTTATGCACTATTAGAACTTATGAGGATAACATACTGACCTAGTAACCTTTGACTTAGGTTGACGACCTTTCGGACCGACTTACTACTTGCATACTTTCATTATCGACTTTATCGCTCTTATTACTGTGAGTTATAGCATCCCTTTTTACTTTAACTATTTTGGGACTGAGAATACATGCGCTTTTTACGTTTTACATACTAGGCACGAGTACTTAAACTTTATATATGTGTGGGTTATACAACAGCATAAACTTTCCCCTTAGCTCGGTAACGTTTAGTCATTGGTTTTTAAACCGGTGAACATGAATCTTAGATATGGATCCATAGGGTTTAACATCCCCACTCGGGCGAGTCGCACTAGCATTTAACGGGTGTTTAATACTTCGTAAACATACGCACTCGCCAAGTGTACTTTTAGGGGGTTATAAACGTTAAGTTAGTTACCAAGTGTCCACGGTTAAACATATACTTTTCATACTGTTTTGGAACACTGAAATCTCGTGGCCTACCTTACATTACTGTTACAACTTAAACAATAGCTCACCAACATTATTGTTGACGTTTTTAAGCATGTTTTCTCAGGTACTTAGAGTTTTGTTTCTTCCGCTGTTTAGACTTGCTGTCTTGGTGTTTAAACTTGCTGTTAAGGACCTGCTGTGCTAGATTTCTGCCGCATTACTTAGAGATGTCTCAATCATGGAACTTTTCTTTTGCATTCGTAGTTTATGTTATTTTCAAATAAAGACTTTGTAACGACCCATGTGTCACGTTATCTTTTGTAAACGCTATATTTTATGAATGTAAAACTGGTTTTCAAATAACATGTAGTATTCGACCGTGTAAAGATCCTGTTGTTGACAAATCGTACACGATGGTTTTGTACGGGGCGTCACACTATGCCTGTTCATGAGCTAGCATTCCATAATGTCAGTAGGATAACTGATGAAGTCATAGTATGCACTCACTTTAACCTTATCTGAATTACAAATTTTATCGCATTTACTTTATCTGTCTTATAAGTTAGAAAATCCTAAAATTAAGTAACCACTACTCCGTCCTAACTATCTTAGGCTTAAAAATAGGTTCGATTCTACTGATATCTCAAAAATACGACTCTAGGTCATACTTCCCTTACTCATACTAAGGAGTAGTATGATTTAGGCCCCTCTAAATATAAATTTAAAACAGTACCTCCCCCTTGGGTGGCTGATCCTGACGTACTGCGGCCCGACGACACCGCACGAATAAAACCGTCTGTTTCGGCCATATCATGGGGGAGTCTAGTTTTTGGCACCGATGTCGGGGAACTGGTTTCAGGCAATACTACTCTCTATCAAACTTATTCACAAAAATTTAGTGGTGTCTAAGAAAGACAATTATACACGGACTTGGTTGTTGGATTTTCCGAACAGTCGCCAATTATATTGGGACCAAAAGGATCCTGCCTCTCCATAGTCGGCCTGGCCACTTGGTTTGTTGAATAGTTCGTGTCGAGCTCTGTTACCGAAATACCAGGGAATCAGTAGCCAGAACCAAAAACATATTCAACCATAGGATAGTTAATTAATTAAATTAGAATTAGATTACCTTAGAATTAGATTACATTAGATTACTTTAGAATTAGACTACCTTAGACTAGTTTAGCTTACCTTAGATTACTTTAGAAATTTAGTTTATTTGCTAAAAATTAAAAACAAAAAGGCATACCCAGTGTATGACCCAAACCCGATCTAGACCAGGGCCGTTGTTATTCGTACCTAATCCAGACGTAATAATCTCTAAAGCACGCAAGGAAGCACGAATCAGAAATCGAATGGCGTTACGCGTTACTTTAGCAGAAAATATCAAACCTTCGATTGAAGGTCGAGGAGGACCGATCAGATTTTTAGAGATTCAAGGACACTAGTTCGAGTTAAAACATCACATCATCCAGCTCATTCAAAATAGATGTCAGTTTCATGGATTACCGAATGACGATCCTAATTCTCACCTTGATAAATTCATATCTCTTTCGAACTTCTACAAACAGCCAGGGATAGGACAAGATATAGTCCGGCTATACTTGTTTCCCTATTCTCTCACTCATCATGCTCAAACTTGGTTCGAAGGACTGGAAAAAGATTCCATCACGTCATGGACGGAAATGGCTACTAAATTCCTAACCAAATATTTCCCTCCTTCTAAACAAACCAAACTAAAGAATGACATCATTAACTTCAAACAAAGTTATGATGAATCTCTTTACACTGCATGGGAGCGATTCAAAAGCCTGCTGAAGAAATGCCCTAATCACCAGCTAGAACGGCCAGTCCAAATCTGTACCTTCTACAATGGTCTTACGGTAAATCATAGGATGACGATCGATGCAGCAGCTCAAGGGTGTGACAACCCGGAAATTTTCGACCAAATTTAAACTTTAATCTTTATATATTCCCGACACGATAAGCTAAGTTTGTAAGTTGAATCTCAAGAATTTTAAACTATGTTCATACATTCATTTAACCTCGACTAAATTCCAAAGATTCACGAACCATTATAGGAACGGATATGATTATATATGTATATATGTATATATTATAACTTGAAAACGTTAGCAAGTATTAAACATATAATACTTTACATGAACGTATTTGTTTCAATATGTTTATCGATGGAATTAGAAGATTATATCAAACGATTAATTTATCTGGTACGGTGTATGATTAAGAGTCTCTGTTAAGAGGTCCACTTTTGATTTAGCAAACCTTTCCTTTTTAATGGTAAAAGAAAAAATTGGTAAAGTGATTTATTAGAAAGAACAAAAGTGTCAATTAACGGGAACTAGACAAGGGTTAGTGGAGATTCCCGTCTGATTTTCAATTTATGCTTTACAATAATTGTCTTGTGACTTTTAATAAGATAAAACCATATGTCAAGTTAAGATGATTTTATACGCACATTTATCCATTTGATCTAATCCTACAACCCATGAATAAACTGTAAGTGAATAACTTGAAACCTGTTATGATTTATTTATTATTTTACTCTCTTAAGTAAAAACATTTTTTTCGACATAATAGAACTAGTTTATTAATATATATGTTTAAATAACGTAGGTTGGAATATTAGTTGTTAGATATAAGAATAACTTGCAACGTACATTAAAACGTGTTCTTTAAATATATATGTTTTTTTAAATTAGTTTAGTACACGATAGTAACATTCGCTTAGTGATGCGATTGATATTTAAAAAAAAAGTTAATACATAAACGAATTATATTTAATTAAGTTTTTAAATGAAAACGTTACGAGTTATAATATTTTTCTGAACGATTTTTAAAACGAACTTTGAAAAATAATTGGTTTTGAAAGACTAAATATTGTATCATTAGATAAATATTTCAAACATATATTATGTACAAATTTACAATTCTAAACAAAAATATATATATATTTTTTAATTTAGTCATAAAACGTCCTGATTTAAAATAATATATTTTGACGAACAACGAGCCACCGATTTATAGAAGAAAATAACCACAACACTCAATTATATAAGTTACATTTTTTATAAGGTAATTTATTGTTGAGAAAGGCAAATTATTGTTAAAGGTACACGTCGCGTAACGTAAAAGGCTAGTTTTCTAAACGTATGAAAGTGCGTTCGAAAAACCGAAAGTGGTACATGAGTCGAATGACAACGTACGAGTCATTTGAACAAAAATTACATTTTTACTATGCACATAAATATAATATAATATATATGTAATTGTATAGATTAAATAATAATTTATATATAATAATATTTAATAAGTGTCGGTAGTTTAATATAACGAATGTGGCCATGATTTTTTAACCATGCACTCGCATGGAATTACCTCACAAACCCCATGCAATCGCATGGGGGAGTAGGTGAGGTGAGATTGCTATAAAGTGGACGATTTCAGTTTGTATGAACTCACAATTCAATCATCTCTCGAACTCTCATCATATATATATTTATATTATTATTATTATTATTATTATTATTAATATTAAGATTATTAATATTAATCTTATTATTATTAGTATTAGTAGTGTTAGGAGTGATATTATTAAGTATTATACATAAAATATTACGACGAGGTCATGAGCGAGCTATTTCGAAACGGGTTTTATGAGTAGGATAGGGCTAAGGAAATTATGGGTATGGTTCATGGGTATGCTCGTGAGGTCAATTTAGTGTTTATCATCTCCGTTGCATTTACGTACCTTTCCTGCAATATTGAATCTCAATATTGATATGTGAGTACTCGTAATTTAATTTTTACATACTAATAGTGTATCCCTGACTAGTGCTCGACAATATAGGATTATGCATGCTTGTACATTTGATATTTCCATTAGATAGGATATGTTGAATTCTGAATTAGTTACGTATGCAGTTGAGATAAGGTATAAGATATGCATGTCGTTGGTAAGCTAGCGAAAAATTAAGAACTTTTCATTTAGATATCGAACAGTTTCGATGAACGGATTTGAAGTTATAGTCAATCGAATTTTTGTATTATTATTAAAAATGATTATTATTATCGTAGTTATTATCGTCGCTCTAGTTTTATCTTATTATTATTATTATTATTATTATTATTATTATTATTATTATTATTATTATTATTATTATTATTATTATTATTATTATTATTATTATTATTATTATTATTATTATCTTTATCAATAACAGAATTTATCATTAAAAATTGTTATTTTATTATTACTATCGTTATTATCGTTAAAGTTATAATTAGTATTATTATTATTATTATCTAATTATTATTATTATTATTATTATTATTATTATTATTATTATTATTATTATTATTATTATCATTATTAATACATATATCATTATTTAAAAATGGATATTGTCATTGTTATTATTATTATGATATTATCATTAATATAATTATTAGTATTATCATAGTAATTATCATTATTAGTATTATTGTAATTAAAAATAATATTAGTAACACCTAATTATTTTGATTACTATTATTATCATTATTATGAACATGAGTATTTTGATGAAATTAAAATATTATAAGATATTGGTTTAGATAAAATTATCGTTCTTATTATTTTTATAATTACTATTATTATTAAAAGTATCGTTAGTATTAAAACTATCATTTTAAAAAAAATTATCATTTTAATAGAAATGTCATTGTTATTATAAAATACCACTATTATTATCATTTTAAATAGAATTATTATTTTAAAGATAATATTAAAAAGTGTCGTAAATATTAAAGTTATTATAATTAGAATTATCATTTTATCATAATATCAATTTGAGTAAATATAAATATTGATATTTTTATTAATAGAATAATAATAATTATTATTACAAAATAATACAACTTTTACTTATTATTATCATCAATGTTATTTTATTAAATAAATATGTAATACAAATAATATAATTACCTTAATATGATTTATCATAATATTTTTATGAACTTCATAAATTTTATTACTTAAGATACATAAAAGTATATTTTTAAATGAATTATATTATTTACTTTATTAAATCTTTTAAAAATATTTAAAAATATAAAACGACGATATTTAAACTATATAATAATCATGTATAAATTTTGGAAATCATTTTAAGTCAAATTGACTTTTGTCGACTTTTGCATACTAGACTCGAGCATTAGGATTGTGGTACACTATGACTTAACCTAATTTGTTAGAAAAATATTGACCAACATATAAATATATATAATTAATTTAGGTTCGTGAATCCGAGGCCAACCTTGCACTTGTTCAATGACGTTATATGTATTTTTACTACGAAATATAGTATGGTGAGTTTCATTTGCCTTTTTTACCCTTTATATTTTTGGGGTGAGAATACATGCGCAATTTTTATAAATGTTTTACGAAATAGACACAAGTAATTGAAACTACATTATATGGGTGAATGATCGAAGCCGAATATGCCCCTTTTGCTTGCTAACCTAAGAATTATTAAACCGATCTACTAATTGACGCGAATCCTAGAGATAGATTTATTGGGCCTAACGAACCCCATCCAAAGTACCGGATGCTTTAGTACTTCGATGTTGTTTTTATCTTGTCCGAAGGATTTTCCGGAATGATAGGGGATATTCTTATATGCATCTTGTTAATGTCGGTTACCAGGTGTTCACCATATGAATGATTTTTGTCTCTATGCTTGGGACGTATATTTATGAGAATTGGAAATGAAATTCTTGTGGTCTATTAAAATGAGGAAAATGAATGATTATGATAAACTAATGAACTCACCAACCTTTTGGTTGACACTTTAAAGCATGTTTATTCTCAGGTATTTAAAGAAATCTTCCGCTGTGCATTAGCTCATTTTAAAGACATTACTTGGAGTCTTTCATGGCATACATTTCGAAAGACGTTGCATTCGAGTCATTGAGTTCATCAAGATTATTATTAAGTCAATTATAGTTGGATGTATTATGAAATGGTATGCATGCCGTCAACTTTAGATGTGAATTTTAAAAATGAATGCAATGTTTGTAAAATGTATCATATAGAGGTCAAATACCTCGCGATGTAATCAACTATTGTGAATCGTTTATAATGTATATGAACGGGTCCTTTCAGTTGGTATCAGAGTGGTGGTCTTTGCGAACCAGTTCTGCATTAGTGTGTCTAACTGATAAGTCGTTAGGATGCATTAGTGAGTCTGGACTTCGACCATCTCTGCATGTCAAAAGTTTTGCTTATCATTTTGAGTCGGAAATCATCTGCTTATCATCCTTAAGAAATTACCTGCTTATTATTCTTAGTCTAGACACATCTTGCTGCATTGATTGCATGAATAGTGTACAGACAAAATTCATATCTTAGCGTATCTGCTAAGACATATCTTATCGTATCTGTTACTTTAAACTTTGCCTGATATATTCCGTAAATTTCTCCGCAATTTACGAAATCTTTTGCTCTATATATATATATATATATATATATATATATATATATATATATATATATATATATATATATATATATATATATATATATATATATATATATATATATATATTCAATGTAATTATAATACCATCCGATAGCCGGGAGATCATTTTATTTCGAAAAATCCTTTATCCAATCGTACAAAATGGAATTTGTCATCAGTTCAAGTCACTCGGATTCCGAAATGGAATCTCACTCAAGCTCCGAAAGCATTGTGACCGGAATGGATCAACCAATCAGTCATCACCTATTTTGGATGAATTGGGGATGGGTTCGTAGCCTCCTCAATCATTGGAAACAAGAAGAAGGCGATCCTTTCCATCCACCACATTGCCCTCTTGGCGAAGAACCTGAAGCGCTTACCGGCGAACCTGTTCGAGACACCATTTTCTCTCTCATTTCCAGGGTATCTCATCACGATTATATACTACATCAAATTCTAGATTTTATTTATCCACTCGTCCGAACCGACAATCACCCCGGTGTAATAGAAGAAGTCAACGAGTCGTGGGTAGTGGCTTTGGAGAATATGGTGCAAAGGTTACAAACACCAGCAGCAGCATCAGCAGCATAACCAATACCACCATCATCAACGCCAACAGTAACATTACCAACCCCAACCAAAACCGTGTCGTAAACCTCAACTTCACAATCTGTCCCACGAGCATCAACATCATACGCACCATAGATACCAAGGAGTACCAACAACAATAACTGACGAAGTATTAATTCATAACTTCATTGGAGAAACATTTCGCGACGATTATACAATTTCTAAAATCTTAGAGATTATCTAATCTAGCCCTAACCATAAATCAGTTAAGCGAACTAAAATGATAGAAGGAAGAGTAAAAACCCTGACAAAAATGGTGTGTGATTAACAAGCTAAACTTGTTTTACCAACAGAATCAACAGTACCGTCAGCGTCACCAGCATAGTCAGTTCAGTCAACATCAGAATCAACAACACCTATAACATCACAAACTCCGTCAGTTCAAGAACCACTGTGGACATCATTACGAATCAATAACGCGTATATTGTATCAACGAGTTATGAAGAATTAACTCATTCCCTCTGAAGAAATTATATGTATATTTTATATATATATTTTGAAATAAAAATAAATCTTTCTGTGCTAAGCTATTGTGTGTGAATCTTAACTACTCGGTTAATTCATATTACAAATATGCAATAATGTATGTCCTTCGCCCGCAACTTAACCATCGTTAACTACAATCTCTGTCTCAATTCAACAAATTCCAATTCATAATAAATCAAGTACATATTTGAATTTTCACTTTCATCATCGATGTACCCGAAACTTTTCAGATAACATCATTCGTACTTTGCGAAGTTCACAAGAATTTAATGAAAACCAACATCACGCCTCAACAAATAACGAAGTATTAATTCATAACTTCGATATTATTGAAGAAATACTTATGTAATCTCTAAAGCCTTCAAGGGATTATTCAATTCTAGTTCCAACCGTAAATTGAATGAGTTTAATTTAATATTAACTCATTAAAATCTATGTTACATCTGAAGAGAATATATACATATATATTTTCATAAAGACTGTAATAAAATTCTTTTGTATAAAATATTAATTGTGAAAATTTTTTTAACGGGTAGGTAATGCCCTAGAGATATATGTATATTCACAATTAATATGTTACATTCTTCGAATCGGATTAAGCAAATTATCAACTATACTTCCTACTTTCACAATAATATACATAGAAATCGAAACAAACATACTCATTCAAACTCAATTACATATTCTGATTTTGAAACATCAGAATTTAATTTGAGATATAACAAGTACCATCACTTTTAGATTCCTACATCTTTAAAAACTATACTTTGACTTCAAAACTGTGTTAGAACATCAAATGTATATTAGCGATTAAAATCTGTGTTCAAACCCTTCAAAAATTTCTGAAGACACTTCAAATAATGAATAATCGAGATGATGATCCAACCACATATTACCCACAGTTATGTATTTAAAAAGCTCTCGAAGTCAAAGTCATAATTCAACACAGATCTGTGTCAGATCCTTTGGCATTTATTAGCAAAAATGACTTTTCAATTCTTTTCCAAAGTAGTCAGTTTTGTCATAGCTCCAACAAGTCAACTTCGACTCTTCATTCGACGCAACCCTATTATAACCCTGATATATATGCATGATCTTTTATTGTTACTGGGGAACCTTTCATATTTCACCACAATAGCAATAAACTTAATCACAACTTCACCGATCTTTGACCTTCCGAAGAATCATTATAATTACTGAAACCTCATCATTTACTCATTCGCATCTTGTAACGAGAATTTCCATACGAATCATCGAGAATTAGCAATCAGTATTTTGAAATCTCGCAGCATGTCTACGCCAACAGTTATATGTGTATATATAACGTCTATCTTCTGGACTTAATTTGAATGTGAAGTTTCTGAAAAACACTCCGAACCACAAATTGGTTCTCCGAAAATGGAAAAATGCTGACGAAACAGCAAAATTTATAAAACGACCTTAACAGTAAAAAATTTGAAGATAAAGATTAGTGTATTAGCGAAGTTCAGAGAAAGAGAAGTTTTGGAACTGAAAAAAAAAACGGATTGAGCAAAGTATGAAGGAGGCTGTAGAAAAATCACAAAGACTGAACCTGCCTTCAAAGAATTTAAATGATTCAGTACTTGCTGAAGTCATTAACGAATACCTTGCTCCTGACTCTAAACCCCTGCGGACAATATTCTTCATCATCCTCTGATATTAGAAATTCTAAGATATCATCGTATCTTTCATTATAAATATCCTCCATATTTCTGAAGATATTTCCATAATTATTCTTATCTGAAATCATTTATCTTTTCGCACTATCTGTATTGCATCATAAAAGAAACTATTTTTGTTTCTAAAATTCTAAAACATTAGAGTTTAAAATATGAATACTTTTGAAGTAGTGTTGGGAGCTGAAGTATGAATTAGTATAATATAATGACACTTGATCAACGTGATTATATTACAGTTGAATTGTCCCGTTCTTATTGATTAAAAACGTTCCATATTAATTGATTTCGTTACGAGGTTTTGACCTCTATATGAGACGTTTTTCAAAGACTGCATTCATTTTTAAAACAAACCATAACCTTTATTTCATAAATAAAGGTTTAAAAAGCTTTACGTAGATTATCAAATAATGATAATCTAAAATATCCTGTTTACACACGACCATTACATAATGGTTTACAATACAAATATGTTACATGGAAATCAGTTTCGTGAATGCAGTTTTTACACAATATCATACAAACATGGACTCCAAATCTTGTCCTTATTTTAGTATGCAACAGCGGAAGCTCTTAGTATTCACCTGAGAATAAACATGCTTTAAACGTCAACAAAAATGTTGGTGAGTTATACGTTTAACCTATATATATCAAATCGTAATAATAGACCACAAGATTTCATATTTCAATACACATCCCATACATAGAGATAAAAATCATTCATATGTTGAACACCTGGTAACCGACATTAACAAGATGCATATATAAGAATATCCCCATCATTCCGGGACACCCTTCGGATATGATATAAATTTCGAAGTACTAAAGCATCCGGTACTTTGGATGGGGTTTGTTAGGCCCAATAGATCTATCTTTAGGATTCGCGTCAATTAGGGTATCTGTTCCCTAATTCTTAGATTACCAGACTTAATAAAAAGGGGCATATTCGATTTCGATAATTCAACCATAGAATGTAGTTTCACGTACTTGTGTCTATTTTGTAAATCATTTATAAAACCTGCATGTATTCTCATCCCAAAAATATTAGATTTTAAAAGTGGGACTATAACTCACTTTCACAGATTTTTACTTCGTCGGGAAGTAAGACTTGGCCACTGGTTGATTCACGAACCTATAAAAATATATACATATATATCAAAGTATGTTCAAAATATATTTACAACACTTTTAATATATTT